>NW_015551107.1:491756-492599 GCF_001515605.1 Sinocyclocheilus anshuiensis
CTTCAGTTTGTTTTTTTTTTTTTAATATACACATTTAAATAGTGGCTGTCATAAAAACTTGGACTGATTTATTCAAACATAAATAAAACATTAAAGAACAGTAAAAAATGATAATGAATGTTATATGGTGCATATATTTAGCAAAATGCCCCTACAGTTTATTTTTCTGGCTGACTAACGAGTTTATGGTCACCGAATATGCTTTCTGAGGTAAATGTGGCATTACATGAATTGTTTACAAGCTGTTATATTGATGTCTTTGCGCGGCTGAAACACTGATTGAGCGATTACATGAGACAGGATACAGATTGTAAAGTTGTACTCTTTCTTTTAACATACCTTCGGATGTTTAGTCATGTTTATTTTGTGCTATAACTAGTATTAAAGCAGAGGAGATGATCAGTTCATATGCACCTCGTGCTGCCGCTTTTATTGAACTGAGGCGCTACAGCGATCTGTCACTCCACATTAAACAGCGCCAATACAATGGACAGAATTTGAAATCTGAGACTTTGTTTCATATTAAAAGTACCAACGCACAATGCTTATTGGTCTTTGCGCGGCTGAAACACTGATTGAGCGATTACGTGAGACAGGGTACGGATTGTAAAGTTGTACTTAGGGATGCACCGAAATGAAAATTCTTGGCCGAAACCGAACAAAATTAAACACTGGGCCGAATACCGAATACGGTTTTTCGAGTTTTTTTCCCCATGTATTTTGCCAATTTTTTTTTCACCATTGCATAAATTAAAAAGCCAAAATGTCCTTTTTACTAGTGCTGGGCGGTATACCGGTTCATACCGAATACCGGTGTTTATTTTTGTTATGATATTAATTTTT
>NW_015551107.1:493115-493287 GCF_001515605.1 Sinocyclocheilus anshuiensis
GATTACAGAACCGGCTTTACTGATAAGATGCGCGTTAAATATCACATGCGATTTATCGTGCAGCCCTAATTTCAATCATCATACAGTAACCAGCAACAATCACCTCTTCTCATTGAAGACATGCGATGCAGTCCTAAACAGTCTCTCGCTGTCGGTGCTTGTAATGATTTTT
>NW_015551107.1:493504-494622 GCF_001515605.1 Sinocyclocheilus anshuiensis
CAAACTCTGCTCTAACTGTCGACTAGCAGTGGGAGTCAGATTGCCCCCTAGTGGATGGCTAAAGATTTGTTAACTCGTATTCATAAATTCTCAAGGGAACGTCTCTGAATTAACTGATGCTCGCGCCCCCCTTGACAGTTGCTGGCGCCCCCCTGGGGGGGCGCGCCCCACAGTTTGAAAACCCCTGGGCTAGACTAATCGATTCTTTGGGTTTAAGAATCGATATCGTTCCGTAAAAATTAGGATCGATTAAAATCGAGATATTGATATTTTTTACCCAGCCCTAATTAATTTATTTATTATATTTATTACTATCCTTATAAGGAGGGGGAACTCTCCTTCCTCTCTATATCTCAGGATTGGATGGACCCAATGGACCCAATCTTTTTCTCTTTTTAAGAAGCAAGAGGACAACAAAATCATCCTCATTGCTTTAAGACACTCCATTTAGTGCTGTTTTGTGAATTTTTTCGCAATGGATTCATGAATATGCATCGGACTCGGTGTGCAAGGTTTCGAATTTTAAGGATGACGAATACGAAAAAACGCATACGAACATTTCGGAAAGAGCTTTATTGCCAAGTGTGCTTACACACACTAGGAATTCGTCTTGGTGACAGAAGCTTCCAGTGCACAGATAGGATGACAAGTAGTGATGGTAGGAGAAACGAATCTTTTCGAAGCTTCGAATCAGTTGAAACAATTGCTTTGCAAAATGATTCACTGTTTCGAAGCGCTCGAAACACCACACGCTAGTGACACCTGCTGGTCAAAAGTGTGTAAATGCAACAACAACAACAAAAAAACCCATTGCAAATGTTTTATTGAAAGTTTAGACAATATATTGTATTTTGCTATATTCAAATAAATCAACAACATTGTGTATAATAAATATAAGCATGGGTAGTTGGGTACTGCACATGTTTTATTGCACAGTTAACTCTTCATTTAACTGCTCTTCTGTTCCATTCTTTTAAAGAAAGGAGAGCGTCTTCTAGTAATCTTCTCGCTCCCCCGGTCCGCATCCCCTCGGTCAGCGAGAGCGAATCCAGACCTCCACAGAAACCGAACAGCCTCCACTGTGAGAACATGGACTGCGGCGGCAACGAAAACAAAGA
>NW_015551107.1:509031-515553 GCF_001515605.1 Sinocyclocheilus anshuiensis
TAATGATTTTTGCGTCTTTCTCCGACAGTTTAAATGCTTCCACACTGCTGACGTGTGTGCTGCATAATAAAGAGTGCACGCCTCTCACTCTGCGCTGGTTGCTATTTGATCTTATCATATCATTGTTCGGTACAATTTATTCGGTCTTTTCGCTTATTCGGCCGAACATTCGGTGCATCTCTAGTTGTACTCTTTCTTTTAACTTACCTTCGGATGTTTAGTCATGTTTATTTTGTGCTATAACTAGTATTAAAGCGGAGGAGATGATCAGTTCACTGAGGCACTACATTATTGTTTGAATACTGCAATACAATGGACATAAATTGAAATCTGAGACTTTGTTTCATATTAAAAGTACCAAAGCACAATGCTTATTGCGATTTATTGGATGGGAGGTGCGCTTCAATGTTACATCCATTAACTGAAAACAGGCTAGACTAATCGATTCTTGGTATTTAGGAATCGATATCGTTTCGTAAAAATGAGAATCGATTAAAATCGAGATATTGATATTTTTTACCCAGCCCTAATTAATTTATTTATTACTTAATTAATTATCCTTATAAGGAGGGGGAACTCTCCTTCCTCTCTATATCTCAGGATTGGATGGACCCAATATTTCCTTTCTTTTTCTCTTTTTAAGAAGCAAGAGGACAACAAAATCATCCTCATTGCTTGAAGACTCCATTTAGTACTGTTTAGTGAATTTTTTCGCAACAAATTAATTAATACGCATCTGACTCAGTGTGCAAGGTTTCTGTGCGTGACAAATTTTTAGGATGATAGATACGAAAAAAAACGCATACGAAAATTTCGGACTCAGTGTGCAGGGAGTTTTACACTGCACGACTTAATGCACAGATCTATTCTGATTGGTTTTGTCCCGTCTGTTGCTATGTTCAAACATCGCAATCTCAGATTCAATGCCACATTTTAATACAGTCGTCAATCCTGAAACTTTGCAGTGTGTACTTAGCATGAAAAATAAAACATTAATTTAAATTATGAGTGGGGTATATACAGAAAGTGAGCAAAGACGCTCCCTCAAAATCAATGAAGCTGATATCAGTTGAGCTCACTGACTGAGTAAAAACTCCCGTTATAATAAAAAAAATCTGTCTATACTGCACAATAAATCTCTTATGCACATCATGTTTATACTTTGTTGGTTATAGCTAAACGAGCTCTGGTAATTCTGACTTACAGAATCAGAAATGGTTGGCCATTACATTTACATTTAGTCATTTAGCAGACGCTTTTATCCAAAGCGACTTACAAATGAGGACAATGGATGCAATCAAAATCCACAACAGAGCAATGATATGCAAGTGCTATGCATTCACATGCTCAACAAACATATCTGTGATTGGCTACAATGCTCAGCGCTGCAAAAACACATTGTAAATTGAAACCTTTGATGCTCTTCACAGACACTCACACAAATACAGGAGCGTTTGAAATGTAGTACTCGGTACTACCGCTACTGTGGAAAGGCTGGTATGGTATCCTTACATGTTTGAAATTGAAGTTTTGACTTGATACTGGAGTACTGGTTCCTTTGAGAGCACTGATCAGAGCTACAGTGAGAGATCACACAGAAGTCAGTTTGTAGTGAACATGGGATCTCCACAGCTGCTGCTAACCCTGGCAAAGTCAGATGAAAATTTAAAAGCAATGAAACAAGCCGGTTTCTGGAATAAACGATCCTTGGTCCTGCATTATTGATACTTCACGAGCCAATCAGTCAAATATCTAGAAATCTGATATACAAGGAGTGTAAAATTCTAACCCTTCATGTCATGACATGGCCATCACCTGTAAGCTGAGATGTTCGTTCGTTAGTTGGTCTGAGAGGATTTTTATTCATTGAGCTCATCCTGGAATGTCTGTTGGTATTTCAGTAGTTTTCAAGCAACTAGACGTGTTTAGTTGATTTAATAGCTGCATTCTGTTGCTCATTTTCAATTGTTTTGATTAGCTGAGATAGTTTATTTTCATTTTTTTTTTCCCACAGTGCTTTTAGAGTTGTCAGTGGAACTGTAAGTCTCTCACAGTTTTAGATGATTTCCACCAGCATGCTCAATGCTTATAGAGGGTCTTGAGCTGAAGATGATGAAAACCTACATTTAAAATGATGCTGTTTTGGTTCTGATAAGTTTGCATCAGCTCTTTGCATAGCAAATGTAAGGCTTGTGGAGCACATGGCTATGAGGTCCGGATGTGTGTGTGTTGGTTAGGACCGGCAGTGTGACTAGCCTAAATCTCATCTCACAGTATGAGTGATTTTATCACAGTAACTGCATACATCATGATGCAGTTATTTTGGAAGTTCAGTGAAAAATGGTAAGTGCTAGTCAACAGCATGTGTGACGCTTCAGTGCCATTGGATGTGTTTGAGGAAGGGGCGGGTCAGATGTAAAGGCCAGTTCACAGCACACCGACACATGCAGACCAACACCGACAGCTGACTGAGCACAGTCACTTCTCAGACACTCCAAGACCCCACAAACAGCGATTCAACATGTTCAACGGGTAAAAAACAAGTGCCACAGTGACCGTGTCTGTTGCCGTCTGTCGGTACAGTGTGAATTGGCCTTAAAACCAGAACAGTGCTTTCACCTTGCTTCTGCATGTTTAGAAAGACGAAGTTATTTATCCTCATCCTTATTAGATTAGATTCAACTTTATTGTCATTGCACATGTAAGGTACAAGGCAACGAAATGCAGTTAGCATCTAACCAGAAGTGCAATAAGCAGTAAGTATACGATATACAGTGTCTACAATATGTTACAAATGTACAATAAATATACAGATAAGGCAGTACTATGGACAGTAGTTATGTGCATGCAATAAAAAGATCTATACCAAAAAGGTCGATTTCAGTATAAATATCATTGAAAAGATCTTGTTTACTTTATACTTTGTAAAATAAAAAGCATTTTATTAATGTGTTATTGCAGTGCATGAAATTATTTTAAAAGATAAAGTCATTACCTTTGACTACATTTAACCAAATTGTAAACAGTTAACTTACGTTTGAATTTTAAGAATAAATAATCTAAATAAATAACCTATAGGTTCTTAAAAAGAACCAAAAATGAACATTCTGTCATTATTCATTTATCCTCATGTTGAATTTCAGAACCTAAAGTATATTCTGAAGAATGTTTTTTTTTGTGTGTGTGTGTGTGTGTGTGTGTGTGTGTTTAGAATGAAAGCATGAAACAACAAATGGATTAATAAATTAATAAATAGAATAAACAAACAAAAAACACCAGATATTTTTCAAAATATCTACTTATGTGTTCCACAGAAGAAAGAAAGTCATGCACGTTTGGAACGACGATGTAAATCATATAAGAATTGTTTTTATGAGTTAGCTTTTGCAAAAGCTGTGGTTGTTTTTAGTAAAACTTTACTTTGTTGAATACACAGTTATTTTTTTATTGACTGTCAAAAAGCAACCTTTTTTTTTTTGTACCAGATTTTCAACATTTACCAAAAGTGAAAACACTAAAACTGTGGTATTCAAATAAATGCATAAAACTATTAAATAATTGAATTAATCTTATTAAAAAGTAATCCAATAAAAAATGTTGGCAAAGAAAGTGCTTCACAACAGACATTTACAGTTTAATAAAAACAAAATGAAAATTGTGTGATATTTCAATTATTTGTTACTTTGAGAAGTACATTCTATTGAAGAGTAGTAATATATTTGTCATAATTTCTTCACGTTAAAGAGTATTTAAACCTAGGGCTGGGCGATATGGCCAAGAAAATTATCACAATATATTTTTTTTCATATCATTCGATATCGATAATTATCACAATAAATGTCAAATCTTTATTTCTTTCAAGTTTAAAGCCAGATTTTTGCTCCAAAGTGAAAGTTGTAGAAACCAGACCATTAATTTTCCTTAACAAAATATCTAAATAGAAAAATGTATTTCTTAGTTTCTGCATGTGATATCGTTTCAAATCAAGAAACAGGTTTGTGTTGCCTGAAAATATTAATAATATTACTTTTTTTTCTCTTAGAAATGCACATTTGATTTGTAGTAGCAGCTTGAGTTAGGATGCAGATGTAATTTTTTGTTCATTTTCAAAATGAGTAAAATCTGTAAAAAATGGTAGTAACCTCATTTTTATATAGTAAAATTTAATTTATTATTATTTTTTAATTAATCATTGGTCTTCCATAGTAGCATACATTTAAAAACACGTTTAAAACCACACATATAGCACACCTCAGTACCACGGTAAAAATATAACTCTATGGTTTTTAGGTATTTGTATGAAAAACTGTAGTCTAAAAACATTTAGTATAGGCTAAATGCACACATGCTATAACTTAATCACACAAAAATACTGTAATTATATTCCATTACTCCTTTAATATATTTAATTCATGTCTACATTAATAATATAATAAAATTAGATACAAATACCCACATTTCTGACACAATACCACGATGCAGTGAGTGTTACTACAGTAAATCCATGGTAAATGATGGCGATTGATGCCAGAATGATGCCTTCTGACTGTATTGTTGCGTACAGTGTTTCTCCTGTTTGTCAGCGCTGATTCATCTGGCTTTAAAATCAGTAATTTGTGTTGTTCGCTGAATTCAAGAGCTTCACACTCCATTGATGACGAAGTTATTTAACTCACAACTGTATGCATACACTAGTGTGCGCTTAAAAAAATGTTTTTTTTGGCTTGAAATATCCCTGTACTTGTGCCCATGCGTATTTGGGAGGCCTGGCACCAGATCCAATGTTTAAAGAAGAGTGTTGTTGATGACTTTAATGGAAGCCCTCTCTCTTGGAGTTTTTGGAGCCGTTTTCTTTGCTGAAACAGCAGTGTTCATTGTGCACCACACCTAGACATCTTAGGTACCACGAATCAGCACATAAACAGAGATCTCCAGATGCAGCGTAGTTTTGTGCTACAGGAGAATGCTTCGAATACCACAATATGTAGTGTTTAATATTCCTTAGTCATTCTGTCATCATTTACTCACACTCATTTGCTTCAAACCTGTATGACTTTCTTCCTTCTGTGGAACATAAAAGCTCCAATGGTTCCTACGTTCATCTTTTGTGTTCCACAGAAGAAAGAAAGTCATACAGGTTTGAAGCCAGTGCATTATACGCTGTCATATTTTCCATGATGTTTGAATATCTGCTTTAATCCGTTGTGCCCCTGAAATCAAACGACCAGTGCTTCTGCATCAGATGGAGCAGCATTCATATATTTGAGAAAAGCATTCTCTCTGCTTTATTGTGTATTATGGCTCGTCTCCAGAGCCATCTGGACAATGTGTTTGCAGGCGCTCGTTCTAAAGGGGCTCCCGCAGGATGACTGGCGCTGAGGTCATTACATTGGGGATATTTGGAAGAAGGGGTTTTTGTTCAGTTTAACAGCTTCTGAATTATCGTAACTACATGTTTGAAACTAGTCAAGATTTGGCTCACCTGAATTAAGTTTTAACCTGAAGCAAAGTCATAGGTCAAGTAATATCCACTGCTAAGGGTCATATTTGGCAGAATCACTGATAGTAAATCAAACTTTGAAACATTTAAAGGGTACCTGTTATGCAAAAATCACTTTTATAAGGTGTTTGAACACAATTGAACACAGAACACAGCCTATAATGGTACAAATCCACCCACTCATTTTATTATAATCCCAATAAATTATAAACAGTCTCTCCAAACGAGCGGTTCCAGATTCTTCCTCTTACACGTCATCGTAGGGAAAAAGTCCCGCCCATTTGTGACGCCCTATTAGCATAGACACAGGCCTGAGTGAGGAGCAGCGGTCCGCCATTACTGTTTTCCTGCTGTAACGTTAGCTGCTGGAGATATACAATGTAGGCGCTAAAGAGGCATTACAAGTGTTGTGTTTTGGGATGCACCAACGAACATAGGAGTCTCCAAAGACTCCCTCTATCTGAGCTGCTGAGGACACTGTGGTTAAATTTCATTTTCAAAGGAAATATCCTGGAAAAAAACCTGTAAAGTCCCCTATATGTTTAGGGATCAATTAGGGATGCAACGATACCATTTTTTCAGAACCAATCCGATACCAAAAATTCTGAGCATCGGCCGATTCCGATCTGATCCGATACCAGCGCAGTTTTTTTTTTTTATCAGTGTAGAATTTCTATACTTCTGTGTGTTGACCTGATCATCACTCTTGTGTGTGTTAAACACAATCTACTAAATATAGACAACTTCATTTTAATGAAAAATAACAAATGAAAAAATATATAATCATAATCTGACAAAAATCCTATTATAAAGTAGGTTAGTGGATAATTCAGCAGCAGAAGTTATTCTAGAAAAATCATGAGTGCACAATAATTATATAAAAACATTAAACTAAACATTTAGTGAAGCAACATTATTTAGTGGGCAACAAATAAAAGTTAATAAGTAGGGATGTAACGATTAACCGTGAGCCGGTTGAAAATCGATTCAAATATGTGACGATTCAAATCGGTTGAGATGCT
>NW_015551107.1:515563-518413 GCF_001515605.1 Sinocyclocheilus anshuiensis
GTTTTCATCAACCAGTCAAAATTTACAGCAGGGCATGCAAATTCTGTCCGTTTTTGGCCAGACAGAAACTGCACACATGCTGAATGTAAATATAAGTCTCTGTAAATCCACTCGCTGACAGCAGGTGGCGCTTATAGAAAAACTGAATTACAGCTGTTTCCCGTAAACTCTGTGGCCAAAGCAGTATTGCGATTAAGAACACTTCCTTTAAGTATTACATGGAGCGAAGATGAAAACAAAATGCCATTGAATAGTTTCTGAAGACAGTCAGAACCTTCAGAGGTACATTCATATAATTAATTCATTCATATATTCATTTGTATAATTCCCTTAGCACTCTTCTAAAACCTCCCAGCTTTTCCGCACTGTTTTCACTCAAAACTAAACTACTCTGCTGCTGTGCACACGTGAGACTGTTACTTAAAACTGTGCTTTATAGTATTTATTTATCGCGAGTTGTTCAAATCGCGGTAATCTAATACGGTTTTAATGATAATTAAAAGATGAAACGGTAATACTAACCGTGGGGAATTTTATCATGATTTATCGTCAAACTGGTAATCGTTACATCCCTAGCTTGAAGCAACACGGAGTCACAGCGCGCAGCATAAAAAAGGGAAGAGATATTGCTGCGTAGTGTATTATATCTGTGCGATAATTTGTTGAGCCTTTTCTTTTAACGGTTTTGAAATCTCAGTTATTGTGCGCTCTTGAAGAGAGTTTCATCGTTTTGACTGTAGTAACCGAACGTGACACGCAGTTTGAATGCTGAATGGAGGATGACAGACAGACGCAGCAGGGAGAAGACTTTAGTGAACTTGACTTGAATATTCATCTCTACTTCACATTTGACTATGGAATGGCTTCAGAACATTTAAAATATAGTGCACGAAAACTTTATGGTGCTTTATAATGTTTTTGTGCCTTTCATGGGGCTTAACAATAACACAGAGTAGTATACACACAATATCAGATTTGGATCGGTCTCGTCTGACCGATACCCGATCCGGCAGAAAATAGCAGTATCGAAGCCGATACCGATGAGTATCGGATCAATACCAATGTTTCGTGCGCGAACGTCAGCTCCAGACAAAGTAAGTGTCACGCATTTGTTTTCCAAATTGCCTTTCTGAAAGAGCTTTTTAGCACTCTGTAATGCTAATTGCTAAAGCTATCATTGTCTCTGTCTGCTTTCACTGATGCTGCCTTCACGTGCTACCAGAATGATCGTAAATAGGAATGTGGGAGTTAGGGCTGGGCGATTTTTCCGATTTGATCAATTAATTCAAATGTAATGTTTTGCCACGATTTTATTTTTTAGAAATCTAGGAATTGTGATTTTGAATAGAAATATTACCAAACATTAGACTTGTGCCAGTGAAAGAGAAAAGAAAGATCCAACCGCATGTCGGCGCACGTGAATATCCGCTCACGTGTGACGCACTCTGTGAAGGAACATGTAGAATATATCGCTAGGCGCCATTCACACAGAATGCGCTTTTGTGTTGACAAAGATGCGACGCGGGCAGAGGAATAGGAAGAACATGCAAGAAGATGGGAGTGAACTTCTTTTAACTTGAGCGCTGCGTTTTTAGATTGCTGTTTCATGCATGAGATGCTGCAAGAGACACGAGCGCAACAGTCAAACATGTTTACACAGAAAAATTATGGAAAAGCAGTGCAATCGAATAAAAAACCTGTAACTACTGTATGTCTGATATTTCATGTTTGCATCATGGTGACAGACTGAAAGCTGCTGTTGTTTTTACAGAACATTTATAGTTAATATTAGTCTACTGGAGTTATACCTCAAGTCATTTTGAATTTGAATTACCTTGACTTTTGAGATTTTTTTAAAGCATTTTCCTCATATTATTTCTGAACATATAATATGTATAACTAGGGGTGTGCGATATTGACAAAAAATTATATCTCGATATTTTATGGGATTTTATCGATAACGATAATTAGACGATATTTTAAGGACTGCCGAAGACAGCTGACTCCTAATGTTTTTAATATTCTTCATATTCTGTGTGGTGGTCAGTTCATACTGATAGAAATTAATCTTTTCCAATTAGTTTAAACAGATTTTTTGCATTTTATGGGCATTTTTACCTTTATAAAGCCATTTTTTCTAAAAGTGTCCATTATCTTTTGAGTCAAATTCTTACATTTAATCAGGGAATTAGAATAATAAGACATTTGGGCTGTTACCCCAATCTATCTGAGTTAGAATTTTCTTTAACTAGAGGGTTAATAAAGAAAAAGTTACTTGAATCATGTTGTAGTTACATTTTCAAGTTGACTAGTTAAAAATCGTAAAAAAAAAAAAAAATCGAGAATCGGTCAAACGTTTTGAAACAAATCGAGATTTACATTTTTTGCCAAATCACCCAGCCCTAGTGGGAGTTTAAAGTTGCATATGAAAGCAATGTGAAGTCGACCGCTTCAATTTGTCAAGCTCATAATCACACGTGGGACTTGTAAAGTTTGTGATAGCAGCTAAGGCACAATGAGACCAGTTGTCATTTTATTTTTTATGTTTATTTCATAAACAATCATTAATTTATGCACAGTACAATCAGATGACTGACTCTTAAACCGAGTACGTTTTCTGTAAAGATATCAGGCTTGTACTAACAACCCTCTACGCACACCTTGGCAATATAATCGCCATTGGCTAGAAAACTTTCTGCATTTTTACAATTTCAAAAGTAAAAAAAAAACTTTGTTTGCTTTATTTTTATAACAGTTTTACAAACGAGGACATCCACGAATTGAGGTTTTTGCCGATTTTGTCAGGTTTTGCTCACTTTTGGGTACAAATTTGTCCCCAAAATATGGTTA
>NW_015551107.1:518427-530342 GCF_001515605.1 Sinocyclocheilus anshuiensis
CTGCGTGCTACATACTGCGCATCCATTGAGTACATGACATGATCCATTGAGCACATCCAAATAGTACAGATCGCTTGACGGAGAGCGAAACTCTCAAGCGCTCAGTCTGCGTGTTTATCGAGTGAAAATCTGTGTTGAACGCCTCTCACACACATACTGGCGTGTAAAATCTAAGAATTTATTAGCCAATGGCTAATGTTAGACATTATTTAGTCGCCCAGAGTAAGATTTAGTCGCATATGCGAGTGATTTACTCGCAATGTAGAGGGTTGACTAATAGTGGAATGTTTATTTGTGTTTGTGTTTATTTGTATGCCAGAGCTTGAGCTCTTGAAGCTCCGCCCTCTTCTGAAAGGGGGTCGGGAGCACCAGCTCATTTGCATTTAAAGGGACACACACAAAAACAGCGCGTTTTGGCTCATACCCTAAATATGGCAATTTTAACAAGCTCTAAAAAATTATCTGTGGGGTATTTAGAGCTAAAACTTCATATACACACTCTGGGGACATCAGAGACTTATTTACATCTTGTAAAAAGGGGCATAATAGGTCACTTTGAGGTCTCTCACACGTGAAATAATTAACATTGGTAATTCTAAACGGGTAAATGGGAATCCTTGGTAATCTTGTTTTATGTTTCAAACTGCTCATAATTTACAATAAAAGTTAATCCTGGATATTCATAATCTGATGTGTCACACTGTATATAACCCTGGGTTACTGTTATTATTTGCATACTTAATTTTTGTAGTGGCAACAGTCATAACTAGATAAACAAATTCACATTTGGTTTTCAACTATTGAAAATTGGTAAGATTCAACAATTTGGACATGGAGCTGCACTGAGATCCCCATATCTCTGGGACTGAAAATGAAGATTTCTAAAGAAAAGTTTTTTTAGTAACCAGAATCTAAAATCATATTAAAATATCTTTAATACTTCTTGAGTTACAGGCATGCGAACTTTGGGAAAAGTACATTTTTGGCACTCATACAGGTCTGTTCTATGCAAGTGATTTGATGGAGGGAAATTAGATACATTTCTAGTTTCAGCATTACTTATTCTTCAGACATTCCTCTTTAAAAGAAAGAAAAAGTATCAGCTGAATGCAAAATGACCCACATTTGGTTTTTGACCGCTGAAAATGTGTACATTTGAACAATTTATTCCTGGATCCATATTGAGATTCAAGTATCTCTAGAATGGAACCAAATAGGGCCTTAAAAATGAAAATGTCAAAAGAAAAGTTTAAGACACAAAATCTAAAAGGACTTTAAGATGTTTTTAATACTTCTTAAGTTACAGGCATGCAAACTTTGGAGAAAAAAACTTGAAAAGAGCCTTTTCCCATTTATAAACGGTCACCTTTATTGGCACATAATGCAACAAAGATGGCTATAAAGTCAGGTTTTACTAATAGACCTACCAATCTCTGTGTAAAAATAACATTATGATGCTGCCATCTTTCTGAAGTCATTTTTACACCCTTGTAATTTGGCTCTGAATCTCAGGTGAAAATTGCCATTTTGACCCCCCTCTGCAAAATAGTGGATTACTCTGTAAATATTCATCCATTACATTTAAAATATTTTGGCTTTCATCACTATACATGTTTATCTTACTAAAGAAAAAAATATTAGCAAACTCAAAAATGAGAGCCAGGGACCTCAGGCTGAGTTGACATGGAGTGACCCAACAATTGTTACAAAGCACATATAAATGTTGCATTTTAACTGCAAAGTCACTAGATATCTTGTGTATCTAGGCATAGCAAACTCAGTAAATTACTGGAAATAAATACACAATATATGCTGTTCACACAAGCAACAGCGTTTTATTGATTTGCCGATTTTTTTCAGAAGGCCCTATTGTGTTCACACATGATCTCCAAATGGGAATTATTTACCAGTAATTTTCTGGAGAAGACTGTATGTGTGAAAGCACCTATAGTGCTCGTAGTGCTCCATATTCGGCCATATCTAAATGAACTAACATAACACCATGAAGAAAAAGGTACAAATCAGGGACAAAACAAAAGTGCAATCTGCAAAAGTGCAATTTTGCACAAAAGTGCAAAAGTTCTTAAAGTACCACTATTACATCTATGTACAATTATGTAAATGAACACAATGACTGATGTGATATTTAGATAACCAAAATGACAATATGAAAAAAAGACAAAACGAAGTGCAATTTATTAGTCTCTTTTGGTACATGTTAAAATGTAAAAAAAAATATATATATATTTTTTTTTTATATATATATATTTTAAGTAAATGAAAACAGAATGGATGCTCAGTCGTATTTAAATGTTACAAAAGGTACCAAAAGTGCATTCTATGTAAGTATGGCTATAACATAATAATAATAATAATATATTTTTATTTAACAATATGATATTTAATAATAACAATAATAATAATAATAATAATAATAAACAATTATTTTATGGCTATATATGATATACTGTATAATCCCATATATATAATTTTGGCGAAATTGTCCATCCTTAACAAACAAGCATGCACATTAAACCTGGATTTTTTAAATATTTTTTTATGCTTGAAATCACTGCCCCAAGTTTTAATAGAAAAAGGTTTCCCCAAATCATGCAGTCCTAGTGACTGTGGTTTCATCTGCCATTATATTCCCCAAACAGAGCTGCATGCTGTGGTGTGAACACTAGTATAACAGCTCGAGTGGCTCTGATCCCTCATACCTCCTTTAGCTCCATGATAATCTCCCCAGCTTTTGATGGCACCCAGATGCATACTTTGTCCTTGTAATCCAGGCATGACGAGAACTAAAATGAACCCTATCATGGCCTGCAGTCAGTGTGAGGCTCTAGTCTGCCTGCAAACACTCAGGTGGCCATTCAAAGAGGCTTAGCGGGGTCACCTGTCTCTGCTTGTGTCTGTCTCTTACTTTCACTCAGTCTCAGTCTCCTCCCCATCGAGCTTCCTCAGCCTGAACCACTCCCACTAATGTGTCAAAACAGATCTGTCCTTGAGATGTCTTTTTCTGTCCAGACACTGATGCTGCCGCTCTGTGTTTTGGAATAAGAGCTGATATGTCTGACTGAAATAACGCGTTGCGACGCGTCTAGATCTATCGACACACATTCACGCATGCAGAAAGATGCAGAAAGTGAACTCTGATCCTAAATGGAGACGACTGCATCCTCCGCTTTTCTGCTGGATCTGATCCCATATTCAGTAAGTAGAAACTGTATTGACAGCCGTCTACAGTGAGAGTAAATCACTCCCATTTGCGACTACATTGTGCGCTGGGCAACTAAATAATGTCGTTAATCGTTAGCCACTTGCTAATAGATAATAATTTTACTCGCTAGTGATTGAGTTAGAGGCTGAGAATAAGTTTAGCACAGATATAATTGTGACCCTGGACCACAAACCCAGTCATAAGGGTACAATTTTTGATGATCAAATTTTTTCACCATCTGAAAACTGAATAAATAAGCTTTCCATTGATGTATGGTTTGTTAGGATAGGACAATATTTGGCCGAGATACAACTGAAGTTGAAATTAAGTTCTTAGCAATGCATATTACTAATCAAAAATGAAGTTTTGATATATTTACTGTAGGAAATTTACAAAATATCTTCATGGAACATGATCTTTACTTAATATCCTAATGATTTTTGGCATAAAAGAAAAATCAATAATTTTGACCCATACAATGTATTGTTGGCTATTGCTACAAATATACCCGTGCTACTTATGACTGCTTTTGTGCTCCAGGGTCACATTTTCAGTCATCTACATCGCTTGAGTTTCGCTGTCTGTGTGTTTACAGCCCTGTATGCATTATTCCTATTGATATCAATGGATGCACAACATAACACATTGAATTGATGTGCTACATGTAAATGATATTCATTCTTGTTTTGAAGTTCAGAATTGAAGTTCAGAATGATGAGGCTGTTTTTTTTTTCTTCTTCAGTTCAGAAATACCAGGTATGGTTTACTTATTTCAACAGTTGAACAGGATCTGTTTCCAGCAATGGCACAAGCAGCTGTTCAAGTCTCTGTGTTTAGATCATTGTGCTCAATAATGTGACTCTGGACTTTATTAAGTATGTTTTAATTAAATTATGTAAACAAAATAAAAACAATCAAAAACATTATTTTAATCTCCTCACATTCTTTCTTATCTGCCTGAGTCACTTTCCTCACTTATGTAAGGTGTGAATCACAAAATATTCATGGCCATTGTCTTGCATACGGCCTTTCTAACACAAATCATGTCTTACAAAAGTTAAATCAATATGTTGTTTTCTGTGAACGAGTGAACAGGATGATTTTCACATCATTTTACAGCAAAAACTCTAGTCTACTGCATCCAGTTCTCAAAAGTCTTGTGAACAAACGTTCTGTATGTGTTTTAAGGCCTGTTCACACCAAAGACAATAACTATAAAGATAATGACAAAGATATCATTCTAAAAATTCCACACCACAGCTATAACGATAAAAGTATAGAGTCGTTGGAATCACTTTAAGAACGTTTTTTATTCAGCTGATGAACGATAGAATTGACACCCGATCAGAATCCATCCTGCGATAACGAGCTCGATAATCTAAAGCGGCGGATGAGTGTGCGCTTATAAACAGACGGTATCGTCCGCTGGTGTGGATGCTAATATAGTTATCTTTATAGTTATTCTTAGTTTGAACAGGCCTTTATGGTCTCATTTCAGTGACTTACAAATTTTTAATTTTTCACTATCCACACTTAACCATTGTTTTCTCAAAAACAGAGGTCGCGTTAACCGAAGATGGTCCGTCATTGACAGAATTTTTTTTAGCAGTGACGGAAAAATCTGAAGGCGGACCGTCACTTTGACAGATTACACTGAGGATGATCTATTGTAATTTATAATTGTAATTCCCACCCCTGTCCAGTTGGTGGCAAGTGCGCTCCAGTGTGGCAGCAGAGCGTGGGATCATCAGCCTCCAGAACAAAAATAAAACTGTCACCAGTCTTTTGCTCTGCTGTGATTACGCACAGGCGAGTTCCACTAGCAAAGCGAAAGAGATGATCAGTTCAGTGCACTGCCGCTTCGCTTGATCTGAGGTGGCTACAGTGATCTATCACGCCCATTAAAGAGCACCAAAATGGTATTTATTGCTTGAATTTCCATAAAATAGACAGAATTTGAAATCTGAGACTGTTTCATATCAAAAGTAACAACGCACAAAGCTTAGCCTATTGCGATTTACTGGATGGGAGGCGCACTATATGTACTGTTCATTCATTAACTGAAAACAGCATCGATTGGGATTTAAGAATCAATATTGGTTCATAAAAATTAGAATCTATTAAAATCGAGAAATCGATTTGTTTTACCCAGCCCTAGCATATTTAGTTGTTTTTAGTGGCCTTCGCTGTCACTGCGGGGTGTTGAACATGAAAAGTGTCACACAGTCTTTGTTCATCTGTTCTCTTCATAAATAAATGCATAAGGCTATATGCTCGTCCTGTAGGTTCATTATTAAAAATGAAAATGTCAACAAAAATACAAGCAATTAAATGTGTTAATATAATTAAAATATGAAAATGAAAATTACAGTAATAATAGATTTTGACGGAATTTTACGACCCGAATGTTAAAGTCTAAAGCCTTGTACACACTGGGACTATTATTGCGCATGCTTATCGCCGACGTTTTTCGACACGTCTTTTGTGTTCATACCCAAGCGATTTTCGCTGGCGATGAGCCGAGTGAACGTGCAAATTTACTCCCTGACATTAGATGCCGCTTAATAAAAAACACAGAAATACCCCGTTACACATTGAATCCTATTTGATCTGCAATTCCTCTCCATAACAACTCCCTCTTATCGAGATTTTTGTAGTCGCTGTCGCGTTTGTCATAAAGCCCTTTGTGTTCAGACACCAATGAGACCAGCAGCTCTACATTCATCTTGCCTCGATGCATCTTCTTGGTCTACTTACTGCCTCTTCGTCGTTAGGTATCAATGTGTGTTCGGCAAGACCGTTTTGTGTTTGAGCACCACCAAGTCGTGTTTTAGTGTAACTTCAGCAGCTCCAGGCATGTAAACAAAAGCGCCAATCTCATTGGTCGGCCAGTTTTTAACGCAGCGCATCAAACCAAAAAAATGAGCCCGAGGCGGTTTTTAAAAGATTACGCTTTTATCGCGCGCGATATTCGTCCCGGTGTGAACAAGCCGTAAAGCAACCTCTGTTTAAAAACACAAAGTTCATGCTGCTCACATATAATTGTAGCCCAGTTTGTGTTGATTACAGTGTAATCAGATTTTAGCCGTGAATATGCTTGTAAGAAACTGAGAAAAGCACAAATGTCAGGGGATGTCAAAACTTCTCCAGGGCCCAGAAACCCCCTCAGACCCCAGAGGGATAAAGGAAATATCTGGTCACTGAGATTGAACTGCGCTCAGTGATGGTGTTGTTTGTTTGCATGTGTAGCGCCTGCTCAAACTGAAGTGTGGGTGTTTGGTGAATGAGAGTGTTTTGCTCTGTGATAGCATGAGCAAAAGTGGCACAGCTGCTGTTTAGTGAATAGTCTGGGCTGTGTTGTAATATATAAGGATATAAAACATTCATCTAAATTCAGAATGGCTTTGTGTTTGTTTACAAACAAATCATTCCTATGACAATATGTTAGTCAATATGTCAGTCTTGTAATGTTTACAAATATTGCTGCAGCTTTGTTCTTTCCTGCTAAACCTAAAGCATTCTTTGAGTTTTACAGTACGTCTTCAATTGTAACAAAATCGACGTTGAAATGCAATTGTAACTCACCTGATCAGACTTGAAAATTTATTTGATCAAGGTCAAGGTCAAATAATCTTAAGATTAGGGCATAATTTGTCTTTGATGTGCTTTTATATCATTGGGATTTTTTCTCATGTTTAATAATTGGTGCACAGCCCTTCAAAGAGGTTTTGGCTAATAAAGCAGAAGGCTGAGTGAATGAATGCTCAGTTGAGTGAAGATGAGCCCTTAAATAGCCACTAAAGCTGATGCTTGTACTGATACAGAGACGAGTGATGTAAGCAGACGAGCCCTACAAATCTCATTTACTGTGGGGACAGTCTCCATTCAGGCACGGTGGAAAGTCTAAGCAGATTAATGTCGTTTGTGAGTCTCTTTCCAAACAACATTTGGCAGATGAGCCAGCCTTCAAAGTTCCCTAGTTGTTCTGAAATAAATACTGGCTGAGTTTGGTTTTCATGTGTTGAGTATTAAAGCGAAAAGACAAAATTCTGCCTCGTGTCATTCCATTTCTTTTCTTTTTTCTTTGTCTTTATAACTGGACATGGTGAAGTGCAGGTGGAGGAGTTTGCAGCGTGTTTATGTTTGCAGGCCTGTGCAGGTGTGTTTACTGAATATTTTGGGTGGGAGGCTTCAGATTCTAGGGAGCATCTGATTGGACAGGAAATAAGATGAGAAGCTGAAGTGCAAAATTGTGACCCTCTCTGTGAAATCCAGGCTAAAGTCTCAAAATTTAATTATGAGATAACACGCATCAAAGTTTGATTTCACCCATTAATTTCACTATAATTTCAATCTTTGACATGGCCTTACTCGGTCAATATTAAAGATATAAAGGTTGCATTTTCACAGAATGTTCTTTACCTTATGAAGGATGATTTTATGTAGAAAATCACAAAGAATCACAAAAAAATGACTTACAATTGACTTACAAACTATACAATTTAGGGCACTGGGTTTTTCATATTCTGGGCTCATTTGCTTGCCGATTACTGTATATAGTGTGCATAATCAATAAGGTGTATAGTGAATTTGACTGAATTTTTTTTGGCCTTAGTACCCAGAGTGCCCAGAACATGCAAATTGTTTGTTTTTCTTTTGTTAGTTTTTTTGGCCATTGAACTTTTATTGCAAAGTTGCACTTTTACATTTTATAACATTCACATCCTACGCAACCCCATTAATGATCCCCAACTAAAACAACAGGACATCTGAAAAATGTTCAACTACACCGGGAAAAAATAATGATTAAATTAATAAGTAAATAAAGAAAGAGAGAAAAGAAAATATACATACAAAAATTAATCAATTGAATAAACTATAATGATAAATTAAAATAACAATAATAATAATACAAAACTACTCCTCAAAGTAGTAAAGGAGAAAAATAATTATATATCCCCGCTATCCACCTCCAGGGTATGTATATCATTAAAGTAGGTAATGAATAGGGCTGTGCGATTAATCGAAATCGAATCGAAATCGCGATTTGAGACGTTGCGATTTCCTAATCGCAAAGCCTGCGATATGGACGCGATATTACTCTGTTCCAGAGCATATGCATGACTGCCAGCCTTGAGTTGCAGTCTTACTAACCAATAGAGTGAGCGCACCTCCGTTCTCCCCAATCAGCACTGCTCTAGCCAACTGCGTAAACACCCACCATTTAAAAAAAAAAATAAAAAAAATAAAACAGAACGTGGGAGAGAGACAGAGTGGGATTATGGCGTCTACTGGGTCAGATCGATAGTTAGGCAAATTAATACTAAAGAAAAACGTATGCAATTTAAGCTTCGAATTGACAGACAACGAACAAAGAAGGTAATTTCATCGCAATTTGATATTTTCCCCCAAATCGCACAGCCCTAGTAATGAATTTTTCAAAAAAGTATTCCCCTTGCCTCTGATGTTATACTTGACTTTTTTAAGTTTTAAAAAGAAGGTTCAATCCTTAAGCCACACTGATATAGAATGGGGTTGTGCAACACACACCACAACACTACCTTGTTTATGGTTCAGAGGTTGACGCTGAGATGAAACCAAAAAATGTCAATTAAAGGACAGATTTGTCCTTTAAGAACACTGGAGACAATTTCAAAGAAAAAGTTCCAAAAATTCTGTGCAAACATATAGCGTTTTTCTTCTTTTGAGAAGCGATCTAGAGATGCATGGCTTGAAACAGATGGAAAATTGACAGTTCTAGAGGGAAAAACAAACATATTTTCAGTTCTATGGCTGTTTTGCCCTTCAGGTCTCTGTGCCAGTCAACTATGAATTAGTAGAACTATTTGACTAGTCAGTGCAACCCCTAGTACAGCACACACTGTACAATAACTTCATGATTTCACATTTTGAAAGCAGCTGTCACTTCCCAAACTTTGCAGTGTGTATTTAGATTTGCTGGTTGCAAGTTTCTAGACTCTGAAGGCTTTTTAGGTCAAAAATAGATGGAAATAATCGATATCTTTCTCACTGCAGGGTGTCACTCACAACCCATAATGGCTCTGTCTCTTGTGATGTGGGGAGTCTGAGCTCTGTTGAATTGCAGGAGTAAGATCACAGTATCAGTAGTGCCGCTGTTTTATATTTTATAGATATTAACCCAAAGCATCCCACTGCATGTTTTGATCATAAATCTGGCTAGCAGATGTAGGTCTGGTGCTATAATTACTTTACTGACTTACAGTATCACACAATATACAATATCTGTAATGATAACTTTAATAATCATTCTAATTCTATGAGAGTAGTGGAGCTCACACCACAACTATAACAACAATGGCACAGAGTTCTAAAATCACTTTCAGAATGATTTTCCAGCTCATGAACAATAAAAACATTGATAGCCAATCAGAATCCATCCTGCTTTAAAGAGCTCCAGCATTTAAAGGGCAAACGATATAAATGCAGCGCACGTATAATAAACAGAATAATATTGTCTGCGGATTCTTTATAATGCAGCACACATGTCAGCAGTGTGGAAGCATTTAAACTGTCGGAGAAAGACGCAAAAATCATTACAAGCACCGACAGCGAGAGACTGTTTAGGACTGCTTCGCATGTCTTCGATGAAAACAGGAAGGGGTGATTGTTGCTGGTTACTGTATGATGATTGAAATCATGAAATGGCCTTAAACAATTAGTAAATAATCTCAGCAAGGCTGCTTTTAATTGTACAGTAAAAAGATACATGCCTGATTCCAGAAGGGGGTCTGATAGGCAAAAAATATTATTTTGCTAACTCGTTCATTTTAAGTTAAATTGTGCTTTGTTGGTATGGTGTCTGCTAGAATGTTAAAAATGTTCAGTGTTAAATGTTTTTTAATTTTGTAATTGATTTTCCTCTTTGAAAAGCAAGACAAAACAGTAAAAAGCACATTTTAGCTATTTAATTTATGCAATGGTGAAAACAAATTGGCAAGAATACATGGAGAAAAAACCTCGAAAAACCGTGTTCGGTATTCGGCCTTCGGCCTTCGGTCCAGTGTTTCATTTTGTTCGGTTTCGACTTCGGCCCAGAATTTTCATTTCGGTGCATCCCTAGTACCGATTATCTTGGTGGTTCTAAAGATTGTCTTGTCAGATTTGCGGCACACCACACACTATAGGAGCAAAACGGTTAAATCTGGGATTTTTTGTCCTCATGTTTGTGGTCTCTAACATTTTGAAAATCTTATAAGATTTAAAAAAATCTTTTAGTGTGTACCCAGCATTAGTCAAACATGTTCATTTTTGAGACTTCAAGTAAAATAAACTTACTGAAAGTAACTTGTTGTTAATTTCCCATTTTTTTGTCAAAGGTTTGATTTTGATTTATTTGTTTTTGTTCATTTATAATTTAAAGTCAGTGGCATAAAATGGTCCTAAAATGACAATAATATCATTTATTTCTGGGGCAGTCTATCGCCCAACAAAAAGTAGTTATCCTGACAGGCCTAAGCAGATGTGTGAGGTTATGTAAGAAAAGCTGAACTGAAACAGATCAGGTCTGTAGATGTCGTCCTCCGTTTGTGTGGGATGCGTAGGGCATATAAAGCATTATAAATGGGGTCGCTCTCCCTCATGTCCTGTTGAGAAGCTTGAGGCATCATATAGCTTCGTTCTACTTTCCCTGAGTGGCTTCAATCAGTAATGAGTACCAGCATTTCCAATTAGCAGCTTATTAGTAGGCCAGCAAGAAACAACAGTATACCTGGAGTTCTATGTGTTTTACACTGATACTGTTGTTTTTAGTGTTATTATTTGAATATTGAACAGCTCATTATCATATTATTAATAAATGGGTATTGATCAGTACTAGTGTCATTCAGCAGCATTGATAAATGTATTTCCGCTCTGGTTCTTTAAGTGCTGGTCCCACTCTGCTGAAAGGACTGCATGCTCTTCCTATTCAAGTATGCATTTGTCAAAATACTACATTGAGAAGGGGGTGATTTTATTCTATAATTGATTGTAATGGTTTTATTTTGAAATAAATAAAAAGCCATTTTTTAAATATCGGCATTGGCCGATAAGTTTTCCTGTTTGGCCGATGCGTTCGAGGCGGGACTTTTGACGGGGCTGAGAACGGCAGCGCCTGCGCGCACAGTGCTCACATTCTCCCTCTTGTTCGCTGTCATCGTTAACAGTTCTGTCTAATATGGATAGAAGTCTGTCTAATAATCCGATAGAACGGTTAAACAAAGGAATTAAAATGTATACAAAAAGTATCATAACGATTGCTTTTATATTAGTAGTAATAGAAAGGCAAACATTATAATACTTTCTTGTTTGCCGTCAGCATTCAGCAAATACGCATTTATGTAAGAAAAATAATGCCATATGTCTTTGAAGCAAAAAAGCACGTTGAATAGCACTAACTGAAAAAATAATGCATTGCGTTAACAGTGCTTGCATTTTAATGCCTTGTATTTCCAGGGCTTGCATTTTTAGGTCCTGAAATTTAACATAGTTGACTATTTAAGCTGTGAATATTTCAATTCAAAATATTTCACACACATTTTCATAATTAAAAATTCAATAATTCATATTCACCTTCCAGAATTCACAATATAATATTCGACAGGAAAATTTCGGTCCATTTTATTTCACTTTCCAAATTCGCTTCCACAAATTCAGTGGTTAAAATTCGGCA
>NW_015551107.1:530369-543295 GCF_001515605.1 Sinocyclocheilus anshuiensis
CTAAGTAGAAGTTTTGATTATCGGGGCCAGTATAAACATGTGGAAAAGCTGATTGTGTGTGTTTAATTCAACATCTTTGCTGTTTCCCGTAGCCTACATGTAAGCAGCTTTCTCTACCACAAAGTAGATTATAATGCTATTTTACCCAACGCTGATGTACAGAACTAACATTACATCTGAGGAAGACATATATTGCTTTCGGTTGCTTAGTTTCCTTTACTTGTATCATGGCTTGTGACACTGTGCTGTAATACTGTAGTTACCCTCATATGTCACACTCCAGGATTCCCCAACGACCTCAGTGAACTATAAGACCTCAGATCTCAGAAAAAGTTTTACCGATGATGCGAACTATACCGACAGTTAAGCAGATGTAGAATATGAACGAACGTGCAAGGTTTCACGCTGTTTCCCTCAGAAATCTGTAAAAGAAAACGCATTACGCGGCTCAGTAAGTGCACTAATGCAATGACAGCTATTAAAAGACCAAACTCCGATCTTACTGATGATGCAAACTACAAACAGGCAGATGAGGATATGAACGCAAGTTACGGAACGCGCAAAACTGCGCGTTAAAGGGGTCATATGATGCTGCTAAAAAGAACATTATTTTGTGTATTTGGTGTAATGAAATGTGTTGTTAAAGAAAACTAATTACGCGGCTCAGTAAGTGCACTAACGCAATGACAGCTATTAAAAGACCAAACTCCGATCTTACTGATGATGCAAACTACAAACAGGCAGATGAGGATATGAACGCAAGTTACGGACCGCGCAAAACTGATTAATTATAATCTTGTTTATATATAATTAATAATATATATTACTGTATATTATGTACATTTAAGCAGATGAGCCCAGAATATGAGCCCACAGCCCACAAAGTTTCACCAAAACATTTTTTTCTCCCATAGAAAACCTACAGATACTACAACCAGTGGAACATGAAAAAAACCCTTTTGGTGAATTACTGTAGTTTTCTAAAAAAGATATTTGTGTACTGTACATACCGTAAGGGAGATATTGGCAAATTCTAACCTGTAGTAAGTTTCGGCAAAACCGATACATCGGTCGACCTCTAGTTTTAACCCAGTTGGTGGAATTGTCAGACGGTCCCTTGTGTGCGATAACACGTCAATGCTTTCACCGGTTTAAATTTGAAGCAATAATACACCTAGGCGGTTTTGAACTCCTATTTTTATGTCAATATAAAGGGGTTGCATATTGTTAAAACTAATCGTGGTATTGATATCTTTGTATGACTGTTGACTCTATAGATCAGTGGTAAGGGAAAGCAGTTATAAAGAAAATGCAGCTCGTTGCATTTTGGTCCTCAAATGGTCCTCATTTGCTTGCCTGTTTAAAGTTCGCATAATCATCAATAAAGTGTATTCTGAGATCTGAGGTCTTATATCAATGTATTAGTTCACTGAGGCGCGTTACGTGTCGTTGGGGAATCCTGGAGTGTGACGTATGAGGGGGAACCCCAGTATTACAGCACAGCGTCACACAAGCCATGATACAAGTAAAGGAAACTAAGCAACCGAAAGCAATATATGTCTTCCTCAGATGTAATGTTCGTTCTATACATCAGCGTTGGGTAAAATAGCATTATAATCTCCTATGTGGTAGGTCTTCATCAAAAAGCCGCTTGCGCCACCTGCTGGTGAGCGACTGACAGCAGCTGGAGATTATGCATCTAGCTCTACTGCTAATCCTGCAGCTCCCGGATGTGCAATGCCGAATTTTCTGTCGAATTTCAACACTGAATTTGTGGAAGCGAATTTGAAAAGTGAAATAAAATGGACCGAAATTTGCCTGTCGAATATTATACATCGTATTTTTAAACGGATTGAATATTTTGGAAGTGATTTCTGGAAGGTGAATATGAATTATTTAATTTTTAATTATGAAAATGTCTGTGAAATATTTTCGGATCCAGTTGTGAGATCTTGTGACGTGTGCGTTTGTATCCTGCATGATCGCGTGTGCTCTGCGTAACGGTCGGTCCGTGTGTATTGAATGCTGACAGGAGGAGAGTTCTGCTTCACTGAGACGTGCGATCGACAAACTTTAAACTCATGATTTTAAATTATGTTGCGCTTTATGCATTTGCCCTCTGCCATATTCATGTCATTTCCACTGTGTACTGTAAAATGACTGTTACCTTGGCTTTATTTGAAAAAATATGATTCCCAATGCACACAAACTTCCCAGAATACTGAGTGCCCTGTTGGTTACAGTGTTTACTTCCTTTTTTATTATATTTTTTATTAAATATTTATTTATTTGTGAAAAATACTTTGTCATCTAAAGTATAAGTATGTTTATGTAACACATTTATTTTTTAATCCATTTTCAAATTATTTAAAATTTCTTAAATATTAATTAAAATAAATAAAATTATATCGGCTTTATATCGGCCATCGGCCACCCTGCTTTCCAAGATATCGGCATTGGCTGTCAAAAAACCAATATCGGTCGACCACTAGATAGTACTGTACACCTCAACCTACTCGGCCCCTCTATCTAAGTGCGTACTGTTTCCTACAGTAGTGATGGTATGAGAGCTTTGAACACTGACAATGTCTCGTTTCACTCTTGGCACATGAATAACAGCAGGCCGCTCTGTGTTTAGACTGGAGAAGATCCAGAGCATACAGTACAGTGAGATCAAACATTAAATACCGCTTCCTTTTGACCGGATGACTAGACCAGAATATGTACATGTGTTTAGGTTGTATTAATATAGATAAAATTAACATTATCAATAATTAAATATTCATTTATAGGCAAAGTCTGATTTATCAATGCATGTAAGTTGTAAGCATAAAATACAGTGATTATATGATACAATAGCCAACAACCATTAGTGTCGTATGTGAATATTATGTAATAAATTGTCACTGTTGCTTGTCAGAAAGTCTGTTTTTATTTGTTAAGCAAGCTGTTATATCACAAAACAACAATGCATGACTTGTGTGTTGTGCAGCATACGCTGAATACATGACAAACATTTTGGACTATCTTGGATGTTCCGGATATAAACACAAACTGCATTACAGTCATTTCCCAAATTGTCATTTGTGTGGAAGTATTATGAAGCCTGTAAATGGGACATGGGGAAAATGCCATAAATGGGACACACTAAAGATGGACACAAACAGCACAGTAATGAAATATGAAGAATCATATATTGCACCAAGATTTTTAATAGTTTGAGATGGATTTAATAAAAGTCACATCTAGTGTTGTCACGGTACCAAAATTTCAGTATTCGGTACCAATACCAGTGAAAATCCACGGTTCTTGGTACCAATTTCGGTACCAAAGCAAAACACAAAAACATGCTAATTGAACAACACTTTTATTAATAACTAGGGATGCTCCGATCCGCCTTTTTTGCCTCCGATAACGATTCCGATACCTAGGGTTCGGTATTGGCCGATACCGATTCCGATCCGATACCAGTTACGTTTTTTTCCCTCATTTAAATAAATGTAGAATTTATATATCTCTGTGTGTGGAACTGATAATCATTCTTTCACAATCTACTAGATACAGACTACTTCATTATAAAGAAAAATCAAATAAACAAATATGAAAAAATATAGGCCTATGTATATTTATAATCTATGACAAAAATGTATCAAACTAGGTTAGTGGATAATTCGGCAGCAAAAGTTATTCTAGAAAAATCAGTGCACAATAATTTTAGAATTCCAAACATTTAGTGAAAAAACAATATTTTGTGGGGAACAAAGAAAACAGTGTTGCACTAAATATGGTAAAATGTTACACATTGCTATTTGTATTATTATAGGAGGATAAAATACGCGTGTTTTGGCGGGATCCCCTTGGTAAAATTCGCATTCCAGGGGCTAAATATCACGTTAGTGGGGTCGTTTTTCAACCCGTGGACATGAAAAACAACCCGCGGCAACAGTGTTAAAGCAGCCCAATTCCGCGGGAAAACCGTGGACTTGGCAACACTGGAAGAGGCTAGCTTTCGGATAGCGCATCAAGAACCGGGTTGACTGGGTACTCGGTACCACCGGTACTTAAGAAAACCTGGTACCGTAACGTTTTCATTTTTTTAGTACCGACTTGGTACCGAAATACCGGGTCTCTTGACAACACTAGTCACATCAATAGAAAAACTGACTTTCTTTTTAAAAGAGATGGTGGACCATATACAATAACCTCAGCTTTATCATTATTAAATTTCAGAACATTATTATGTAACCAGATTTTAAATTGTCATCAATACAGGCATTTAATGAGTCAAGAGGAAGAGCAGATGCAGAGCAAGCAAATATGTAAACTTGCAGGTCATCAGCATAAAAATGGTAGCTGAGCAACTGCTCATGCTCATGCTAAGTGTGTCACATATTGGTTTGAATCGACCAGTTCGGCTTGTAATAGAGCAAATAAATAGCAAGTACATTTGGTATTGAAATCTATGGAAGCCCATTTCCGTCACTGAATAAAAAATTAAAAAAGCTTATTGCAACTTTTTATCTCACAATTATTACATTTCTTCTCAGAATTGCATGATACAAACTCGCAATTGTGAGTTTATATCCCACAATTCTGAGAAAAAGTTAGTATTGCAAGTTATAAAGTCACAATTGTGAACTTGCAATTTTGAGAAAAAATTACAGAATTGCATGATAAAAATGTGCAATTCTGACTTTCTCGCAAATGCGAGTTTGTATCTCGCAATTCTGACTTTTTTCACGCAATTCTGACTTTTTTTCTCAGAAATGAGAGACATAAATTCGCAATTGCAAGCTATAAAGTCCAATTCTAAGGGGGAAAAAAAGACTGATATGTTCTCAGAATTGCGAGTTTATATCTCACAATTCTGATTTAATAACTCAAAATTGCATGTTATAAAGTCAGAATTGCAAGATATATAGCCTAAACTAGCAATTCAGAAAAAAAGTCACAATGAAAAAAGGTTATTGCGACTTCTTATCTCCCAATTCTTACTTTTCTCTCAGAATTGTTATTTAAACTCACAATTCTGAGAAAAAAGTCAGAATTGCATGATTAAAAACGTGCAATTCTGACTTTTTTTCTCGCAATTGTGAGTTTATATCTCAAAATTCTGACTTTTTTCTTGCAATTCTGACTTTTTTCCTCGCAATTGTGAGTTTATATCTCAAAATTCTGACTTTTTTCACGCAATTCTGACTTTTTTCTTTGGTGAGATATAAACTCACAATTGCGAGTTATAAAGTCCAGTGTTGAGGGGAAAAAATAGACTCGGATGTTCTCTGAGTTTGTATCTCACAAAGCTGAGAAAGTCAGAATTACGAGTTTGTATCATGCAATTCTGAGGAAGAAAGTCAGAATTGCACAATTTAAACTCACAATTGAGAGGAAAAAGTCAGAATTGTGAGATAAAAAGTCGTAATTACCTTTTTTTTTTTTTTTTTTGGTGCAAAAAGACTTCCATAGGAAGTGGCCCAATTGCTTGTAAAAAAAAATGCAAATCAAAATTGGTTATGAAAAACTATAATCGGTGCATCCCTAGTTTTTCAATTGTTCATAGTGTTTGTAATTTTTAAATTAATATTATGCAGTCACATTAATGCTGTCATTGATTTTCAGTGAGTTAAAATTTTTGGAGTTTGACACAATAACATCGCTGCTGCACTGCTGTTTCAATATATTCTTCTCCCCTTTGGAGCTTGACTATTTAGAAATATTGTATTAGAAAAAATCTAACAAATTAGAGAGACACCTAACAGTTGCTCAGCCAAATACAAGAAAAACATAGGAAGTGGCCCATTGCTTGTAAAAAAAAAATGCAAATCAAAATTGGTTATGAAAAACTATAATCGGTGCATCCCTAGTTTTTCAATTGTTCATAGTGTTTGTAATTTTTAAATTAATATTATGCAGTCACATTAATGCTGTCATTGATTTTCAGTGAGTTAAAATTTTTGGAGTTTGACACAATAACATCGCTGCTGCACTGCTGTTTCAATATATTCTTCTCCCCTTTGGAGCTTGACTATTTAGAAATATTGTATTAGAAAAAATCTAACAAATTAGAGAGACACCTAACAGTTGCTCAGCCAAATACAAGAAAAACACCTTGCGTTTGTTTTCAGATGAACTCATCTGTCTAGCAGTGGTGAGTGAATGCCATATTGCACATCTCTAGCAGGTGCGAGCGCATTGACTTAAAACGATAGAGCAGCTAAAGCTGACAGTGGGAAATCACAATTAAACATGTCCAGCGGGGCTTTATCACGAATGCCTGGAATGCATGTTTAGGCACTGCTGGATCAGTACTTCAATTAAGGATCTTTTAACCTGAATGAATCAGTCGATGGCAGCTCAGCCTTCCTGAGGCATCAGACTCATTGCATCAAGACTTCAAAGACAGCTTCAATTCTGAGGGCATTTGAAACACTCATCTGTCTGTTTTTGTAATAGTTGATGAGAACCGAACGCGTGTGTTGGGTAAAACGACGATTAGATTGAAGGCATTGTTAGAGATGGGGGCCACTCTGTGTGTCTTTGAGCTGATGGGACTCAGGCTAATGTAATAAAGGCTCTGAGATCAGCAGATGCCAGCTGTGTTTCTAGGGCTGCACAGCATTCTGGGAAACGCTCTCGAGATGCAGTAATAGAAGGTCATAAACCTCTGTTTGTTTCATTTAGCCGGTGTGCAATTTAAGTAATATACAGGTAGTTTAAGCTGTTATATTCTGTCTATTAAACTGTTCATCCAAAAATGAAAATTCTGTCATTATTTATTCACTCTCAAGTTAGGCTGGGCAAAACTGTATATTAGCAACACGATAATTCTGATGACATATAGCAATAATATTATAAAACGGAGAGTTCCGTTCCTTGATTCTGATTGGCTGAGCCGCGTTCGAAGCTGTTGTAAATTACTCTACAAACATACACCTTTGTTTACTTCTGTGTGTTGCTCGGCAACCACTTTGTTGGAACCACAACTGTTTCTGAGGAACTACATTGTTTGGTGGAAGAATACTGTTTTTATTAATATCATTACACTTTATTTGCTCTGTTTTATTTTGTGAAACCTTACTACGTATATGGAATTATAAAAGCTTTGCGTCGTGCCTAACAACGGCCCTTAGCTGTTATAAATTCACTATAAACCATGGCTTCTTGGGACTAATTGCTTAATTAAAAGTTTTGTTTTTAAGCAAACCATTTTCATTCCCTTTTTTCTGTGAAATTACAGCATGTTATTGCAGCGTTGAGTATTGTAGCCCATTACAGACATGTCTGTTGAGTGTGTGAACGCAATCACCAATCAGAGGTGTTGACGTTAGTCAGAATCCACTCAGAACCACTCTAAATGCTGTTTTTTTCAGTAAGTGCACATCACCGACTGTTCCACACCCTCATCAGTCCTTTCATTATGAGCAACAAAGTGTTAAACAAACAGTGTAAATAAGAGTGTGCAGTGTAGACAGCTTCACTGATTATAATAGGTGTTTTCACAAGAGCGCAGAGCTCATTGAGCTCGTGTTGAAGTGATTGACAGATTCAGTGGTTATAAAGGAAGTGCTCTTTCCTTGCTTCTGTTTATGACCCAGTCATAATTTGAACCATTGTATTTAATGTCTGGATTGACAACCATATTTATATGCAGGATTGAAAATGCAGTTATTGACAGCAGACTGGACAAGAAAAAATCTGATACTGATACTGTGCAAAATGAAATGGAAGTCTTGCAAACTAATAAACCTGCCACTTGTTTCTGTGTTTCTTTGTTTTTCTTTCATCTTTGTACTTTAAACAACTTGCTTTGTAACTTGGGAAAGCCACAACTTTTTGTAAGGAACATTTTTTAATGCAGTTTTTGTTTTATTCTTTTTTTTTTTTTTTTTTAGTTAAATTTTTATATTTCATGTTTTTGTATTGGCGCAATGGTACCTTTAAATCGGATTTTAAATGTTCCTTTTGTGTTCATTTTGTAAAAAAACAGTAATTGATTGATTGATTGATTGATTGATTGAGCACTTGATTGATTCCAGGTAATTTTGCCATAAACAATTTGTATGTACTTTGTTACAATTGCTGAAATGTTGAAGAAAAAATGTTTAAAAATTTCCAAATTTGGAAAAATATAGTGGTATAAATTTTTAACTACTGCTCAGCCTTACCCTTATACCATTCCAAACCCATTAAACTTCTGTTCATCTTCAAAACACAGGTATTCAAAATATTAACAGTTTCTGCCCTTCCATTCACCATAAATGTTGGTGCTTCAAAATTTCATTAAAACATTGTAAATGGATTCCATATGAATCAAGTGGTTTAATCCAAGTCTTCTGAAGAGACATGATTGTTTTATATGATGAACAGATTACTCATTTAGGTTTTTATTCACAAGTAAACATTGATCAACACATACACTGGCGTTCAAAAGTTTGGGATCAGCAAGATTTTTAATGTTTTTTAAAGAAGTATATTTTGCTAATCAAGGCTGCATTTATTTGATCAAAAATAGAGAAAAAAACGTTTTTAAACTTTAAAATATAATTCATTCCTGTGATCAAAGCTGAATTTTCAGCATCATTACGCCAGTCTTCAGTGTCACATGATCCTTCAGAAATCATTCTGATATGCTGATTTATTATCAATGTTGGAAACAGTTGTGCTAGTAGTAGACCGAAGGTTTTAGTGTGAAGGGTGCATTTGATCTTCCGAAGGAACCAGTGATATATGTTCTTGCGTGTCAAGCAAGTACGGTTACTTTCATATTTGATGCTACTGTACTAGTATGTTAAAAGGTCAGTCCTTATTTCATTGGATTCTAAATTGCGATCTTTCTCCTTCTCTTCTAGGAGGCAGCATTAAGGATCGTCCCCAGCGCTCCCGGCGCTCTTGATCATCCCAGCGCTCAGCGTGCTGGCTCCTCCCCCTCCCGGCGGCAGCGTGCGCTCTCAGCCGCCCCCGTGCACCCCGCGCTCGCCAGGCCTGCGCGCCCGAGCCCATGCCCCCAGCTCCACGCGGCCCTCCAACGCCATGTGTGTCCCGCACACTATGGAGGCGGGCAAGCACAGCGCCAGCCAGGGGCAGGGCAGCCGCGCCGGGGTCCCCCTGGAGCCGTTCATTCACCAGCAGCATATTCAAAATAGAATATTCATTTCTAACAACATGTCTTTACTATCACTTTTCATCAATTTAACACATCCTTTCTGAATAAAAGTATTAATTTCTTTAAATTCTTTAAAAAAATGCTGATCCCAAACTTTAAACGGCAGTGTGCATGGAGCTCATCAAATATAGTAGACCAGGGCTGTCCAAACTCGGTCCTGGAGGGCCGGTGTCCCATTAAGGATCGTCCCCAGCGCTCCCGGCGCTCTTGATCATCCCAGCGCTCAGCGTGCTGGCTCCTCCCCCTCCCGGCGGCAGCGTGCGCTCTCAGCCGCCCCCGTGCACCCCGCGCTCGCCAGGCCTGCGCGCCCGAGCCCATGCCCCCAGCTCCACGCGGCCCTCCAACGCCATGTGTGTCCCGCACACTATGGAGGCGGGCAAGCACAGCGCCAGCCAGGGGCAGGGCAGCCGCGCCGGGGTCCCCCTGGAGCCGTTCATTCACCAGGTGGGCGGCCACACCAGCATGATGCGTTACGACGACCACACCGTCTGCAAGCCGCTCATCAGCCGCGAGCAGCGCTTTTACGAGTCCCTGCCGCCAGAGATGAAGGAGTTCACCCCCGAGTACAAAGGTAAGATGGATGATCTGGATGCATTGCACCCTTCTTAGGGTGACTCGTGGTCTAAAAAGATGCTGGAAAAACTGTGAGACACAACTCAATGTGCAAGCCTGCAAACAACTGAAATTGTTTTGTTGTTGAAGATAGTGGATTCATTCCAAAAGCAGTGTTTTTTTAAAGATTTTTTTTTGGCATTTATTAGCTTTATTTTGATAGGATAGTCGGTAGACAGGAAGGGAAGCATGAGAGGGGGGCCGGGATCGGAAAAGGTCCGCGAGCCGGGACTCAAACTTGGGACAACCGATGCGCCACAACGCTATATGTCGAACTCGGGATGACCGATGCACCACAATGCTATATGTCGAACTCGGGATGACCAATGTGCAAAAACGCTATATGTTGAACTCGGGACGACCGATGCGCAACAACGCTATGTCGAACTCGGGATGACCGATGCGCCACAACGCTATATGTCGAACTCGGGATGACCGATGCGCAACGCTATATGTCGAACTCGGGATGACCCATGCTCAAAAACGCTATATGTCGAACTCAGGGGGACCGATGCGCCACAACGCAATATGTTGAACTCGGGATGACTGATGCACAACGACGCTATATGTTGAACTCGGGATGACTGATGCGCCACAACGTTATATATTGAATTCGGGATGACCAATGCGCCACAGCGCTATATGTTGAACTCGGGATGACTGATGCACAACGACGCTATATTTTGATGACCAATGCGCAAAAACGTTATATGTCGAACTCGGGGCGATCGATGCGCAACAATGCTATATGTCGAACTTGGGATGACTGATGCACAACAACGCTATATGTTGAACTCAAGATGACTGATGCGCCACAATGCAATATGTTGAACTAGGTATGACAGATGCACAACGACGCTTTATGATGAACTCGGGATGACCAATGCGCAAAAACGTTATATGTCGAACTCGGGGCGATCGATGCGCAACAATGCTATATGTCGAACTTGGGACAACCGATGCACAACGCCGCTATATGTCGAACTCGGGATGACCAATGCGCAACGCCGCTATATGTCGAACTCGGGATGACCAATGCGCAAAAACGTTATATGTCGAACTCGGGATGACCGATTCACCACAACGCTATATGTCGAACTTGGAACAACTGATGCGACACAACGCTATATGTCGAACTCGGGATGACCGATGCGCAACAACGCTATATGTCGAACTTAGGACAACCGATGCACAACGACGCTATATTTAGAACTCGGGATGACCAATGAGCAACAACGCTATATTTTGAACTCGGGACAACCGATGCGCCACAACGCTATATGTCGAACTTGGGATGACCGATGCGCAACAATGCTATATTTTGAACTCGCGACAACCGATGCGCCACAAAGCTATATGTCGAACTTGGGACGACCGATGCACAAAGACGCTATATGTCGAATTTGGGATGACCGATGCGCAACAACGTTATATGTCGAACTTGGGACAACCGATGCACAGCGACGCTATATGTCGAACTCGGGATGACCAATGCGCAACGACGCTATATGTCGAACTCGGGATTGCCGATGCGCAACAACGCTATATGTCAAACTTGGAACGATCGATGCGCAACATTACTATATGTCGGACTTGAGGCGACCGATGCACAGCGACGCTATATGTCGAACTCGGGATGACCAGTGCGCAACAATGCTATATGTCGAACTTGGGACGACCGATGCACAACGACGCTATATTTCGAACTCGGGATGATCGATGCACAGCGATGCTATATTTCGAACTCGGGATGACCAATGCGCAACAACACTATATGTCGAACTTATATGTTGAACTCGGGACGACCGATGTGCCACAACGCTATATGTTGAACTTGGGACGACGGATGCACAATGACGCTACATATCGAACTCGGGATGACCGATGCGCCACATCGCTATATGTCGAAATCGGGACGGCCAATGCACAGCGACGCTATATGTCGAACTTGGGATGGCCGATGCGCCACAACGCTATATATTGAACTCTGGATGACCGATGCGCAGCAATGCTATATGTCGAAATCGGGACGGCCAATGCGCAACGCCGCTTATATGTCGAACTCGGGATAGCCGATGCGTCACAACGCTATATATCGAACTCGGGATGACCGATGCACCACAATGCTATATGTCGAACTCGGGATGACTGATGCGCCACAACGCTATATGTCAAACTTGGGATGACCGATGCGCCACAACGCTATATGTCGAACTCGGGATGACTGATGCGCCACAACGCTATATGTCGAACTTGGGATGACCGATGCGCCACAACGCTATATGTCGAACTCGGGATGACCGATGCGCAACAACGCTATATGTCGAACTTAGGACAACCGATGCACAACGACGCTATATTTAGAACTCGGGATGACCAATGAGCAACAACGCTATATTTTGAACTCGGGACAACCGATGCGCCACAACGCTATATGTCGAACTCGGGATGACCGATGCGCCACAACGCTATATGTCGAACTTGGGACGACTAATGCGCAACAACGCTATATGTCGAACTTGGGACGACTAATGCGCAACAACGCTATATGTCGAACTTGGGACGACTAATGCGCAACAACGCTATATGTCGAACTTGGGACGACTAATGCGCAACAACGCTATATGTCGAACTTGGGACGACTAATGCGCAACAACGCTATATGTCGAACTCGGGACGACCGATGTGTAGCGGCGCTATATGTCGAACTCGGGACGACCTGTGTTCACGATCTGTGAACAAAACTTTATTAAACGATATTTGTAGTGCTCCTCCCATCCAATAATTACAAGAAGCTATATGCTTTGTTACTCTGGATATGAACCAAAGTTTCAGCTTTCAGATTCTGTCAGTTTTACAATGAAATACAAACAAAAAATTTATTTTGATGCTCTTTAAAGGGATAGTTCACCCAAAAATTAAAATGTGATGTTTATCTGCTTACCCCCAGGGCATCCAAGATGTAGGTGACTTTGTTTCTTCAGTTGAACACAAACGAAGATTTTTAACTCAAACCATTGCAGTCTGTCAGTCTTCTAATGGAAGTGAAACCGCCACCTATATCTCAAATGGACCATTGACACTCCTAATTGAAATTGTAGATAGAGTGTCAATGGTCCATTTGAGAGATAGGTGGCGGTAATGCACTTAT
>NW_015551107.1:543490-566932 GCF_001515605.1 Sinocyclocheilus anshuiensis
GCCGTAAAGCAAGAAGAAGAAGAAGATGTGTCACGCGCCGGCTGTTGAGGACGCGCTCAGGACAGTTCAGACATTGCAGTGCATCAGAGGTAAAAAACGATATAAATACTGTTCAGTTTCTTGCACAGACCGATCGTTTCGTGTCTTTACACATCAATGTATCGTCACGAGCCGCAGGTTTTAATTTGGTTTTGTTTGTGTATGTTTTTTTTTACTCTCAAAGCCGTGATTCCCATTCACTTCCATTATAAGACAAACTGCAACGGTTTGAGTTAAAAAATCTTCGTTTGTGTTCTACTGAAGAAACAAAGTCACCTACATCTTGGATGCCCTGGGGGTAAGCAGATAAACATCAAATTTTCATTTTTGGGTGAACTATCCCTTTAATGTGATGTGAAAATTTGCTGTAGGGCCTCAGTACAGGCAACATGTGAACTAAACATCTTTCTCTCTTTACTACTAGTTATATCACAAAAACAAACATGCAATAAACATCAGAAGGTATGTTGAAAGAAACAGTACAACTTAATGAAATTAAGTGTTTCAATGTTAATCAGTGTTTCAACCGTAGAAAGACCTAATGTTATATTTATCTCAGGTAAGCCAGACAATGTCCGTAATTCATTGGAAAAAAAAGCTCTATTAAAAAAATAACTCTAGAGAGGAGCATTTTCCTAAATATAAGCAGTATATGCTCATTACATATGCATTAAATTTGTACTTCACCTGCTGTCTTCATGAAAACAAGTTTTACAGCCACCATTTAAATGGTTATATTTCAACAACAAATTTGAGTAGAAACATAATTATATAATTAAAACATTGATATAAAAATTTGTTAAACCTTGCCTTACGTGCAATTTAAATGTTTATATACAACTTATATACAATGTTTTTATTTGAGTGTTGATTATTAAATAAGTTACTTGATTGATTGTTATTATTATTATTTTATTATTATTGGCTGGCTGAATTAATACATTTTTGTTTCAGTGTTTCTAAAAAACAATATGCATCACTTCTCAGAATTGCTCATAGATCTTCTGATATAAACCTGTCAAATTAGAGCTTGCAGTTTTGATAAAGCACTTGCCACTTTTCCATGCAGTACGCAGTGAGGAGAATTTAAACAGTCCATCTTCTCATTTCCGTGTTTTGTCATCCTTATGTTCCTGTTGTGTGTGTCATGTACAGCTCTATGACACCCGGCCTCGGTTCTCACATATTCATCATAATGCCTGTTTGCTGTCAGATGGCGGGGTCTGTCTGCTGCACAGAACCTAGTCTGAGACCGGATGTGAACTGTCATGGGAGACCAGAACATTATTATGGTATAGTTGCTCTGATGTAGCGACACAAAACAGAGCCCTGAGGAGCAGGTGCAGTGAAGACGGATGTTATGACATCAATGTCATGTCAGAGGAAAGCCAGAGTCCAGAGAATGATGAAAACCAAACAGTGCTGCTTCTCTCGAGATGTTCAGCATCACAGGTCCTCTCTGATCACATTTGGGCTGAAATGATTAGTCGACATTATCAACAACATTGACAATAAAAAATTGTCGACAGATATTTTTGTTGTTGATCTCATGTGACATAATGTAAGGGCCTGCAGTAACACGGTTTGACCAGTGTGGCGCTGTAATTCAGCTCCGCCAAACCAGTAGAGTGTGGGAAAGTTTTACAAAACTACAAAGAAAAAAAAATTGCTGTCATGTGTGAAGGCCCCAATATAATCTCAGCGAAGTTCTTTTTCGTTCTTCAGTTTGGGGTAAAAAGAAGCAAGCAGCAGTTTACTGTAAGCGAACATCCTGAAGCTGCTGAGAGTGGCATTTAGATGAATATGTAAATATGTGCTGTGTGCTTTCCTCTCAATAACAAAATAAAATAAACAAAGGGGTGAGAAAACAGTTCAGAAAGCATCTGATAATCTACTGATTAATCAGTGAAATAATCACTTCTAATAGTCATTAGATTAATCAATTATCAGTATAATCCTTTGTTGCAGCCCTGGAAAACATGATCTACGTTGTGACTATGGGGTGCGCAATATTGACCAAAAATGATATTTTCTGGGAATTTGCTGATAACAATAGTAATATTTTGTTGTGTGTTTTTGTGGTGGTACCATGGCTAGTTTATTTTTGGCATATTCTTCTTATTCTGTTTTGAAGGTGGTTAAGTCACAGCAGACTGAAATGAACTTTTTCCTACTATAAGAGAGTAGGGCTTGACGATGAACCATATCATATCGAGAGCACAGTAAAATTAATATTGAAAACGATGATATGCTCTGGGCATACCAGAGCTCTATGGATTAATTTTACAGGTTTAACTTGAAGAAATTATGACATAAATATTATTGTTGTATACTAAAATGTAGGCCTAGTTCTTTAAGAAATAGGTAATAATATAATTATTTTTAAGGAATATCATGCAACCAAGATATTTTTTGATCCATGTTTTAATTTATGCATTCTTATTTGACAAAAAAAATTAAATGCAGTGATTTGTTGTAAATTAGTTGTTATATTTTCATTTGATTACATTTTAAAAGATGGATTAAATTAATCAATTGATTAATTATTACCTTTGGTCATATTGCCTAGCCCTACGAGGCAATATTTGCCCTTGTCACTTGTGTTGTTATTATTTTATATACACACTTCAGAAATTGAGACCCTTGAATTGCAAAATCTCTTCATATTCACCATACCTCACATACCTGCATCTTTCTTATCTTTGTCTTACGTTTGTAAGACAAAAAAACTGATGCAGCAGTTAAAAGAATTGGTAAATGTTCCTCCATGCTGTATTTATTTTGGGACCTGAATTGTTTGTTTTGTTTTTTTTCCTTGACGCTTATAAGATTATGGTGACATTCTGAGATATGGGATGACATGGAAATGATGTTGTAGTCTTAAAATAGGTTTGCATACTTATAATAAAGCTTGGTTAAAGCATGAAATAGAGTCGTTCAGACAGCCCATAACTGGCAGTGTGAGCTGCTATTATTTGTCTGCAGTGAAAATGTGTATGCGTGACACTCAAGTGTTTTTGCATCTGTCCTGTGTTCACCCTCACCACCCCCCAAAACATCTCACGTTCTAGATTCACAGCATGCCTTCCATATGAACCGCTTCTCCCTGTGAGTTTTGATGGGGCTAAATGCATGCCGGACATCTGTAACTTCCACTGACTATTTCAGGCCTTGCTAGAGTAACATCGAAGCTTGTTATTTTTTCCTCATCTAGTCACAGCAAGGATTATAAATAGATCTGTCCTTATGAATCACATGGCATTGTTTTCAAATGTCAACAGAGTGGGATGAGCACAAACTCTAAAGATGAGTGTTATAAGTGTTTCAGAAGTTTTAGGGCTTGCAAAATCATATCACCTCTTCAACTAGCCTTCAATCACAGCTATTGCTAGCAAACAAAAAGCTTTTCAGAAGGAAACATATATAACGCTTATAACAATTCTACAGTTTGCACAAAGCATTCATCTTCTTAAGCAGTAAGAGTGGGCCTTGTTTTATAGAATAAATGTGTGTGCATTATTAATTTAGTCAGATTGTATTTAATTATAACTTGCTGTATAATTGTGATCATCAATGCTGAAATTCAGGTAATGTTTTAAAACTAAATATTTTTTTGCTAATGTAATTAGTAGGGGTGTGCCATATCATACCGTCCACGATAATACGGGTATACATTTTATGATAAAAAAGTGTCATATCGTGATATCAATGATATAGCAACGTGATGACATATGGCGGATATACGTTCCCTAGCGCGCACAACAACAACACCACAAACCCAATAGGTGTGTTCGACTTGAAGCAGCGCTGCGCAGACGTCCGCACAGCTTTCAAAGTATACTCAACCGTGGATGAGCGCGGACGAACGAGCTCCACACATATGCGCAGTACCACCTACTCTTGTCTCAACATTCACCTCGCGCATGCACTGTTGTACGCGCACGGTCCGCGCTGTCTCAAAAAATTGCCTGCGCAATTGGACGGGGTGCGCAGCTCTCTGCGAGCCCTCCTGATGACGTATTGCGGACGGTGCGCGGACGGCCGAAGTACTTTGGCCTTAATGCACCACAAAGGATGGAAAATGCTCTTCATTTTGTTTGCACTAATAAATGCTGCTGCCTGCCAGCTGCAATCACCAATAAAACGTTGTTTCATGTTTTTTTTCTATATCGTCATAAATATCGTTATCGCAAATATGCTTGAAATATCGTGATATAGTTTTAAGGCTATATCGTCCACCCCTAGTAATTAGGGCCCTGTGTTTTATTTTTTCCCAGTTTCCATTTTATGTTTTTCTCAAATTCTGTTTTAATGGTTTAATTAAATTAATCTTTTTCAGCAATTTATTCAAATTTTATAATCATTAAAATTTTACAATGAAATAGTTTATTTTTACAATAATTGAACCCTATGAACTTATTTTTTCATAATTTCTATATTGTCTCTTAATTTTTCTGGATTTAGAATTTAATACAAATTTATTATCATGGTGGTACTCAAATTAAGACATAAAGCATGTAAATAATGCAATGTAATTAATATTTTACAATGTAGTGAAATTACAATTTTAAATTAAACATGGAATAAAATGTGTGATACTCCTTAAAAATGGAGTTTTAATGTGTTTATTATTATATATAGAAGTGCAATGGTATATATTTCTGTTATCATTTCTTCAAGTTAAACCAGACCTTCATTTTGGTGGGTTGTAGTGAAGACCATTGAGTTTCTGTGTATCTGACAATAGTTTAATCAAATGAAATGATGAAATGCTGGTGAAGTGACTCTCCGAGCAGCTCTGGAGATATATAGTGAGATATAGTGAGACAGAAGACACTGAAAACATCACAAACATCAGGCATACTTGAGTATGTGTAGTAGATGAAAAATGTGCCGCTCATTCACTGAGAAATGCAGAACATGCAGACTTTAAATTTTAATAGCAGTCTTTTTACTTTTGAGTTATGCATTCAAAATTCTGTGACATTCCGCATTATACAGTAAATTCAATTTTTATGACTGGGTTCCGTGATTCTGTCCACGTTTTCTCCATTGCATAGATTAGCTTTCAGTTAATCAGAGAGATATATCTGATTTAAAATGATCCACTCTATTCTTCCTAATACCTCATTCATGATATCCTTCCATAGGTTTTATTCCCTGTTGGGCTGGTCTTTAATTGTTAATAAGTACTTGTCCATCAATCTTTTTTTTTCAGCATTATCATATTCTAACATTGTATCTTCTGCCATGGCAGCCTAATATCTGTCTGTGCACGGTGTTATGTGTTAACAAACTGTAATTTGTCTTACCTGACAACACTGTAGCACCTGACCAATTAATACTAGCACTTACCTATTCTATTCTGTTCTATTCTATTTGTTTTGGTCTAATTTATTTATTTTTTTAAACTTGCAATGTGTACTGTGTTAGACTAACTGAGATTTGTCACAGCACTTGTATACTGTTGCTCTCTTGTTGCTGTGATTGCTTCTATTGTTCTCCTCATTTGTAAGTCGCTTTGGATAAGAGCGTCTGCTAAATGACTAAATGTAAATGTAAAGGAAAATGTAAATGATTTATAAATATATCCTTTTAAACATTTATAAATTAAATATGTAATTTTTGGCTTACTTAACGCCCTGTCTCTAGTCTTTGTGGGTGTCACAGATCAGTTGCTTCTGCCTAAAGGATACGTCTTTAAAAGCAGCCAGAATATAGAAAAACGTATAACCTAATTATGCGTAATATGAAAGGCCGGGCTGAGCAGATGCCTGAAAGAAACTCCAGAGCCTGCAGATCAGCCCGGGTGTGCAGCACAAGTCTTCTCAAGGCTGCTGATGTGGATCTGTAAAGCCTATTAAACAGAGCTCTTCCTGAATTAGCTCATTAGCATCATCACAGTCTTCATTCATGAGCTCGCGTTGCTGGGCTGACATCACTGAGGACGCATCACGGAACTAAAAATGAGCTTCAGCACAAAGGCATGATAGGATTATTCAGCCCTTCCCACTAGCTGCTATTCTGTCCTTCCCACACATGTGCATCTGTCTGAGCTTCTTTGTTCATCATACCACATATACAGGTGCATCTCAATAAATTAGAATGTCGTGGAATAGTTCATTTATTTCAGTAATTCAACTCAAATTGTGAAACTCGTGTATTAAATAAATTCAATGCACACAGACTGAAGTAGTTTAAGTCTTTGGTTCTTTTAACAATTCACTAAAAATGTTTTTTTTATTGGTCTTATGAAGGATTCTAATTTGTTGAGATAGTGAATTGGTGGGTTTTTGTTAAATGTGAGCCAAAATCATCACAATTAAAAGAACCAAAGACTTAAACTACTTCAGTCTGTGTGCACTGAATTTATTTAATACACTAGTTTCACAATTTGAGTTGAATTACTGAAATAAATTAACTTTAGCACGACATTCTAATTTATTGAGATGCACCTGTACTGTTCAAATGTTTGATCTTCTTCATTATATTAGTGTTCTGAAGTTATATTCCATGCACAATCTTCACTATACATTTTGACTTTCTCTTTACCCAAACTAGTGTTGTCATAAGTTCAGGTACCAATGTGTCAAAGCATGGGCCTGAAGTTGAAACTTGAATTTGGATTGGCACGGAATAATGATTGGACTTGGCAGAATGTACATAATGGAATTTAAACACTCAAAAGAGGAGTGCTAAAATAATATTTACTATTCAGTTTTTGGTAATGAATTATCATCAGTAATTGTGTGTTGATTTGTCATAAAATTGCATGACTGTGACTTTGGACTTTAAAAACAACTGCCAATTTAAAGGGCTTGAATGCACAAGAAGTAAAAAATGACACATTGTTATTAATGTAGAATCACTACATACACAAAAACTTAGCATATACAAGTTCTAAGTAGTGTTGATGTTGCAGGTGTGGTGCTGGTGTGTTTTGAGGGTGACTCTGATGGCTACATCAATCTGGTGGCATATCCATATGAAGAGAGCGAGGGGCTGGACCATGAAGAGCTGTCCGAAAGAGATCAGCCTCGCCGAAAACACTCTCGCCGTAGCCTCCACCGCTCCAGCAGCGAGCACAAAGAGGACAGACCTGCTCACGACGGCGACAGCAATGACAAGTGAGTGAATGCTGGTCCGTATGCTAGTCATTTGTGTAACAGAATCCACTGCTGATGACTAGATGGAATCATTTTCTTAGCTACAGTCAATCTGTATGAAATAGATAACCATACATTGGACTGAAGATCTTTGGATCAAGAATTGTTGTCATTGGCTCTGGTATTTAAACACAATTATCAACCTTAGCAAAGAAATGGAAAATTTCTGACCAGAAAATAAGATGTCCCAGGGTACCCTCAGCACTTTTACACATCACATATGTGGTAGGATCAAAATCGTTAAGCTTTGTTTATTTACTACTCATTTTTTACTACTTATTTATGTTACGTTGTCTGATTTACGTTACGTTACGTTGTCTCAGATTACTAGTGGTGTACCTCAGGGCTCAGTTTTGGGCCCTCTTCTGTATATTATTTATCTATTGCCTTTAGGGCAAATCTTCCATAAATTTGGTATAAATTTTCATTATGCTGATGGCACCCAGCTCAAAATCATTAAGCTTTGTTTATTACAGTTTTTACTAATTTACGTTACATTGTCTGATTTAATTGTTGGATACAGTTGCAAACAGTGTTATGTTAGTGTCAAATTACTATTATAATTTTTATTATTAAATGTGAATCCCTTTTTTATTTTTAAATTTTAATTTTTTTTAAGTCTTAGTCATTTTATTGTGTTTTTTGTCACGTTTAGTTTATATATACTGTATATGTATATATATATTTATGTTTTTAATTTTACTTTTACTTTCGCTTTTACTTTTTATTTTAATTTTTTGCAGCCCTGGTTGCAAAGGTCAAGACCTCAGAGGTGGAACAGAACAAAATACATAAATTTATACAAAAAAATCATATTTGAACCTCTAATTATATAAATGTAACCAAGTATATACAGGTGCATCTCAATAAATTAGAATGTCATGGAAAAGTTCATTTATTTCAGTAATTAAACGTTCTAATTTACTGAGATGCACCTGTATATGTACCTCAAGGTGAACCCTATTCATGAAAAATGGCAAAACAAATATTTTTTTACAGCATATTTTTCCAAACACATTAATTATGAATCAGCATCAAGCTGAGCTCAGATGATATATTCTTTGGATCTTATGGCTTAGCAGTGAGAAGTTACTGAAATTGAACTGATTGCATTGGAAATGTGTTGTCTGTGATAATAACAAAAATAGTGCTTCATAACAAGTAAGTCTGTCTGAATCAAACTTGTTGTGTATTTGCCAATCAGACATTCCCATATAAAATACATTAATGTTAAGAATTTCACAATAACAAAACATTCTCAACAGTCACACTTGCACTGCATTATTGGTAATTAGTGTGTCTGTGTAGTCTGCAGGAGTTGAAGAGTCCTCGTCTGGACCTACAGATGCATTCAGATGTGCCCTTCCAGATGCTGGACAGCAACAGCGGCCTGAGCTCAGAGATCAGCCACAACCCCTGGAGTCTGCGCTGCCACAAACAACAGCTCAGTCGCATGCGCTCTGACTCCAAAGACAGAAAACTCTACAGTATCCTGCTCTAAAACAGCACAGTTTATTCAGAAACTTTGGTTTGTAGTGTGTAGTTGATGGAGAAATTCAGTTTTACTTTCTGGAAAGCAGTCAACTATATTAAATTGCTTGAAACTGCTTGCTGAAATTGTAATTGCAGTAATACGCTACCTGACTGCATAGTCTTCTTTTTATATTAAATAATTTAGAGAGGGCCTAATTACTTTCGCCTGTGGCATAAAATGGGAGAGAGGTCCCCACTTCAATACAAAGTGACTTGAAAAACACAAGTTATTGTTGAAACAAGGACCAAATCCTAAAAGTTATTCAGTCGCTTGTTAACCTTAACTCTATGCATCAACACTAAAAATCATGCATGATGTAAATCTTTTTGCAATTAGCAGCCACTCTTCTGCTTTCATGGTTCCATGAGTCATATGCCATCAGGGCTTGCATTTTCTAGAAAATGCAGTTGAGCGTAAAAATAATGAAACATAGACTTGTGGGTTGTTTCTCAAAAGCATTGTAACATCTGATTAAATATGATGTATGTATGTATATATGTAAATATGTAATTCACCACAGCTGTAAAGTGCTGCAAAATCTAAAAACATATGCTTGAAAAGTGCTTAAATTTGACATCTAAAGAAAGTACAACAGTATAGCCAATAGTGGAAAGACTGCTATTATTACCTTTTTTTTTTTGTCTTGTAAAGACAAACGTTATCCCAAAAACTTGAGGCAGGCAAGAGTAAATTTTAATGCCGTGCACTAGGGGTTGCACCGACTAATCGACTAGTCGACTTCAATGCTCTGCCATGACGCTTTAAGCTTGACATCGACTAGTGCATTCATATTAATGTAATCTTTACTGTGCTACTTTATCTGTATCTGATTTAGAATGAGCAGAAATCTGTGAGAAATATAACGACCCAAAGACAAAAGAACTGATAAAAAAGCTGTTATAGGAGCAACAGCCATGTGGGCAGCGCTGTGTCATATGCCATAGCTGTGCACAAGGTGTTTGTCACAGCTCCAGACTTATTTGTTCATTAATGATGTCATCAGCGACTAGTCGACTTCGACTCGACTTTCATCACCTAAAAGTCGACTTCAAAAAATCAGAAGTCGTTCAACCCCTACCGTGCACAAATATTCCCGAGTAATTTGGCATCAAAGAAAGGAGGAAAGTCTTTCTTTCAGTAGTGTGATAATTTTTTCCACACGCTGAGCAACAGGAAGCAGATGTTCATGTTTTTAGGACTCTAATTGGAATTTCTCATTAATCATAAATTATTTAGTTTGCTTCTCAAAAGAGAGAACTGTTTGTTTCTTTGAGAGGCTTTGGCTAGAAATTATTGACAGGCAGATTGTGATAACATTGTCAAGCTCGTCAAAGTTAATGGTCTTATGGGAAACACACACTCTTCTTTTCGATGGCTTTGTCCAGTAATACGAGGGATCGTCCGGCCTATGAGATTATTAGGAATACCACAGTCAGGACTTTTCTTTGTCTGTAGTTTAACTCAGACTAATGTTTCACAGACTAATTACAAACGTTTTCGAAATTTGTTAAATATGGGATAATTAAATCTTCAGCTATCATTTAGCATCTCTTCACAAAAAATAAAGCTGTAAGTTTAATTGCTTCAAAAACAGCACTGTTACCACCGCACTGCTAAGAAATATAATGTAGCTTTTCCGTTTGAAAGCTGTTTTACTGATAAAAGTTGACTGGAACTACTGTGCCTTAAATGGTTCTAACACATCCATTCCAGGCAATCGGAATGGAGTATTCAGACAGACATTGATGTAAATCCATATAAAAAAGCCTTGTGCATGTATGTTTCCTCTGTTGTCTATGATTCTTGACCATAAACCTCCACCAGAATTCCTGCTGCTGGAGAACGTAGTCCATCATTTCGTCTACCCCTGCATCCTGGACTTGAAGATGGGCACCCGGCAGCACGGTGATGACGCGTCAGAGGAGAAAGCCGCCCGCCAGATGAAGAAGTGCGAGCAGAGCACGTCTGCCACATTAGGAGTGCGTGTGTGCGGCATGCAGGTGTGTATGGCTTTAACCCAAGACGCTTAGTGGAGCAACAGCAATGACTGATGTTTTTACACTGAGGAAGTGTGAACTGCCTTTGTTTGTTTTTTATTTTGTATTGTTCTCTGAGGTCCACTTATAATTTTATCAAGATTTTTAAATCAAAAAACATAAGTTAGAAGTAATAGGCTATTTTCTGCCCTCATCAGAACGCTCTGTTTGAATAGGCTTGGACAGAGTTGGGTATAATGCATTACTGTATTCTAATTACTTTTCCTGATAACGCAGTAATGTAATGCATTACATTTTAAATGCATGTCATTTGATTACAGTTACTAATGTCAATAAAATTATTTTACTTAAGTTAGAAATGCAGTGTTAAAAATATGAAGTAAAAATCATGTTTTGCGAGTATGCCCTTTAATAAATCACCGGAGATTGCGAGCTAAAATGCAGACGAGTCCTACAACATTTAGATGCAATGAAAGGTTGCCATTGATCATATTTCAAATGTTGCACTCGATTTCACATATTTTAGTCTGGCATTATAGATTGGGAAAAGTTCAACTAGTAAATGTGTACAAGTTTATGTCACAACACTAATATAAGTAAAAATAAATGACTCATCTGAATGATATCAGACTGCCTTCAGTATAAGCTGTTTTTAGACTAACGAGAAATTTTGAGTTCTGAAACCTGCGGGATGTTTTTATAGCACAATGACCTCAAAATGTCAAAAGATCAAGGGAATTTTGGTTTCTCAGTTCATGACCCCTTTAAAGGTTCTTCATTGGCATCCATAAATAACTTTTACCATCCATAGAATCTTTCCATTGTATTGTACAAAAGACTCTTTTTAGTGGAAAAAGGTTCTTCAGATTTAACATTTTCTTCACATTTAGGAAAAAAGGGTTATTATAAGAACTGTTCACTGAAAACTTCTGTTGAGAGCCCAAAATGGTACATTTATGGCATCAGTGCAGGAACCCCTTTTGGAAGCTGTATTTTTAAGAATGTAGTTAGTTAACCTCGGCCTCTTGTAGGTGGCTCAAGTTGGAAAAACTAAAATAGGACAGGAATCCCTTACATTGGCATGAAAACTAATTTCAGCGTAGTCATTTGTATGAAATTAAGTGCGTTTATGCTTGAAACAAGAAGAAGAATAAAATCTGCAAACTGAGTAAGAAAAATAGACTTGTTTTTGCTTTGAATTTTATTTATTTATTAACTTTTATTAAGTTTATTTTTCTTACCCCACTGGCAGATATTTGCTCACATAATAGTCAGCATTTATGATTTTTGTCATAGCACTAGGTGATGCAACATAATCAATGTTAAAAAATATGGTTGTGTTTGGAGAAAACAAGAGATTTGAAGCCAACAAGTAATATTTCACTTTTATCAGCACTAAGTGTAATAAAGCAGGTGTCCAGCCAGGGCCTGAGATTGTGTACACACACAGATGGATAAATGACAAATACTATAAGTGTCCATGATAAAGAAAGGGAAAAATTTAAGTCATGTGCCAGGTTTGGGGGGGTTTTATCTCTAGAAGCCATTTCTCAATACTTAGGCCACTTTTCAAAGCTCTTCACACACAGTGAGCTCAACAGCATTTATGTGGCTAAACTGTGGATCATTTATCATTGCTTTGGCATTCAGTGGCCACATCTTTTAAATGACTTTTTTTTTTTTCTCATTTAGACACAATCACTGCCAGAACTCTATATAGCTACAACCCAATTGGCACTTTATATTAACATATTGAAATATATACCAAATATAAAGCCTTTCAATTTCATTACCATCTTTACAAGACGGGAACTTTGGAATAATGTCATACTGTATTGTAAATATGGATGTAACTTATATTGCAGTGAATTCTAAACAGCAGAGAGCTGTCATTCTTGTTTTGTAAAGAAACGTTCTGTAATGCCACGTGTTGTTAGTGTTTCTTAGGTCTTTGTTTTACGAGTGACAGAGTGTGTTTGTTAGGTGACAACCTTTGCTAGTGAAGCATGTATGAAGTGTTTTGGTAGTTTTAGTGCATTTTGGATGTGAAATTAACTGCTGTGCCAAGCTGAAAAAGTGATCAAAGTACTGCTAAATGTGTCTCAGCAACGGTTAAAAAACTGTAATAACTGCAATGTAAATGTCATTTGGTGTAACCATCAAGTAAAAAGTAATCATAACTTTTTATTTTATTACTTTGCTTTTACACAGTTTAGTTTAGGGAGCAGTTCTCGCTATTAACTAGTCTCTTTTTAGCATGCATTTTTTTCTCACATGCTGTATGCAAGCCTGCAGGTGCAATGAAAACACATCGATTGAGAACGTGACTGATATCGATATATAGACCTGTATAGGAATGGCAGAAAATTTCTTCAGTCTTTTTCAAAACTGAGGTGTGAACAATAGGGACTAAAACGGGGATTTGATTTCTGTCCATAGATTGATCAAAGCGTATCTGGGTGAAGACACAGTTTGGAAGGTGGATTCTTTTTGCACTCTCTTCTTAATAACATTTTGTTGTTTTTTTATCAAAGGTTACATAAAAGAAGCACTCAAACTGAATATTTCTGAGTGTCAAATTCCTTTTTGTGATGTCAAACCTGTGATAAACTCTTATATTAATGACATGTGGCAGATGGAATGGGATAAATGTCATGAAAATAAGCTATATGAAACAAATCCTAGTGTAAGAATTTTTTTTTACTAATTTAAAATCTAGGTATGATCAAGTTGTTTTAACAAGGTGTCTTTTAGGTCATACAAGACTTACACATGGATATTTATTAAAAGGTGAAGAACCACCATCATGCCTTACTTGCCAAACTAAAATGACTGTGAAGCATATTTTATTGGATTGTACTGTTTTTAATGTGAATAGACAACAGTTTTATTCAGAGGTGTGTCTAACTGATTTATTTAAAAATGTATCACCTGAATGTATTTTAGAATTTTTGTCTAGTGTACATTTTAGTGAACCTTTTGTTAATTGTATACCTTGTATAATTTATTCAGAGATCGCCATGAAAATAACCTTGATGCTGGCATGGAGATAAAAAGTGAATAAATAAATAAATCAAAAGTTACATCGAGTAGCCTCAGTGACCAAAAGAAAGAGCCAAAGAAAGGCTTGAACACAGCATGATCAGGCCTTGACCGAATTTAACAGGCGATTTATTTCCTCTAAATTACAACCCACATTGACAGTCTTTCCTCACATGTGTATTTTCCCAATCATTCAAGCCCCCCGTGTCTCCTGTGTTTGCTCTGCAGGTCTACCAGATGGACACCGGTCACTATCTATGCAGGAACAAGTACTACGGCCGCAGTCTTTCTATCGAGGGATTTCGACACGCACTCTTTCAGTTCATGCACAACGGGACGCAGCTGCGCAAAGACCTTTTCGAGCCCATCCTGAGCAAACTATGCAGCCTGAAGGCTGTGCTGGAGCGCCAGGCCTCGTACCGCTTCTACTCCAGCTCGCTGCTCATCATATACGAGGGCAAGGACCCCGAGTCTGTGGATGCTGGCTGGCAGAGGGCCTCGGAGCCGGAGAGGCTGGGCTGTGTGGAGAGCCCGCCGGCCTCAGAGCCCCACACGCCTCCGCAGACGCTGAGCGTGGATGTGCGCATGATAGACTTCGCCCACAGCACCTTCAAAGGCTTCCGCGATGACCAAACCGTCCACGATGGGCCTGACCGCGGATACGTGTTTGGACTGGAGAGCCTCGTCGACATTTTGCAGGAAATCCGTGACGAGAACCAGTAGCTCCAGCCAGCAGCTTTTCATAGAGAAACAAAGATGTTTGTCAAGATTGCACATTGACACAAAACTGAAGGTGTGTTTGAACCGTGAGGGATTGGTGTATACAAGAAATGGAGGTGACCTCTACCCATAAAGGGTCTTGTCTCTGCTGTCAGGAAAGAAATGGCTCAACAGAAGACGGTTTCAGTTTGTTTGTCACATGGATTCATCGCCACCATGTGGCCCACTGAAGCACTGCAGGAATGAACCATGAACTCAGGCCGCGTCAGCTGTCAGGGTTTCTCTTAGAGTGTGGCATTGCTAAAGAGAGAGAAAGTGTGTGTGTGTGTGTGTGTGTGTGTGTGTGTGTGTGGGTGTGTGTGTGTGTGTGAGAGAATCTCAAGAAGAAAAGTCCAGGTCACATTTCACTCCAAAATCAAAAAGAAAAGAAACAACTTGTATTGCATAAACAAAGCCTGTTTTTAGGACCTTTAAGATTTTTGTGACATTATTTTCATGACAAATTTAGCCTGAAAGCATTTCTCCCCAAATTCTTCTTACTATAATGCAGAACATTTTATCCAGACACATTATTCCATTGGGGATTGTACTTTGCCATTTAAATGCTGTATCATTATTTGTTCACATCACACTGTACTAATGAGAATGACAGGGAAGATATGCTTTGTTATAAAAATAAAGTCACCATGCAAAAAAAAATCTTAATGGTTTTAAAAAATATTTTCATGCAATGTTGTTTTTCTTGTGATTTTTTATTTTTATTTTTTTGGGCAAGGGAGAGTGAAATATGTTCTCTGTATAAACACTCAGTATTTCTCCAGGAGTTTAAAAGGGAGTAAATTCAGCTCAGAGCAGTTGGTCAAAGCTTTACTGTAGGAGTCGGGGGCATTTAAAGGAGATTTTAAACCACTCGTCTTTGATGACAAGAGGATGAATCTGGCCTTATGGCAATAGTTGAATTCACAGCTTAGCTATGCGAGCCTATTTAACCGCTCAGATGATGCTTTTTTATTTTATTGTTATTATATTTTGGGCTTTTTGGTAGCTATCTTACTCTGTACATTTAAAGCAATCATTACATGTTAAGAGTTCTGACATTTTTGTTGGTCCCCCCTCTGTGATTTAGCAGTCGTAGGGGTTTTGGTGGGATAGTGTATTTGTAGTCTTGAATTTAGATTACCCTTGTGTTACAAAGTCTTTCCCTGTCAGTAACGTGGTTATCATTGCAGAGAAAAGCCTCACTGTAAAAAAAATAAAATAATAATTTTCTTAATCTGTCAAAATATTTAAACATCCTTAAAACAAAACAAATCCTGAAAAGCAAAATTGGGTAAGGTATTAACACTTGTTTACAGATTCGATTTTGATCTTAATTTAAGCAACAACAAAAAAAGAGAGAGAGAGAGAGAGAGAGTTTTTTTTATAAACAAGTCTTAATATTTTAGACAATTTCCCATCTCCAATTTTTTTGTTTTAGGCATATTTCGTTGAAAAACAACATAAACCGACTGATTAAGAAGCTTATTTTAGTTAGTGCTCACTAACATCTGCACTGTAAATTATTATGAACACATTACAAGAGCATGATTTTTATTTTTGTTTCATTTTTTTTCCCAGAGTTATTTCGAAGGGTTGTCTTTTAATTACACATACAGTCTGAGGAAAAAAAAAAAAGGTACAAAAGCTGACACTGGGACAGTACCCTTTCAAAAGTACACCTTTGTATGTTACTTACCCATAAAAGGTGCATTTTAGTACCTTAAATGTACAGATTTGTAACCTAAAGTGTACAAATTATTATCTAAATTGTGTATATTAGTGCCTTTTGAAAGGGTACCGCCCCAGTGACAGCGTTTGGACCTATTTTTCTGAGAGCAGTGACATTCTGCCCACCATCAGCAAATGTAGCAAGATTGGTTTCTAGGTTTGTTCTTGTGAGTCCCGTCAGCAGTCTCCTCATCATGACACCTTCAGCATGTTCTCTGTCTAGATTAAGCATTTTTTGCACTATGGTGTCATCCTTTTACTGAAAAATGGACACTTTCTCCATTCTCTGGGAAACAGACATCGTATCTGCCCGTAGTAGCACTTGAGCAAATATATTAACTTGACTTTGATCATGTGTATAAATAATAAATCGACATTATAAAACATGGCATCTATGCGGAGTTGTGCCGTAGGGATGTGTCTGTATTTAGACATGTGATTTTGGTCAATAGCCATAACTGGGATGCCCAGGAGTGTTTGTTTGACAACTGTTTAACAAAGTCATCCGATCATTTCTGTAACCGCTGAAGGGAAATGTTTGAAGGACAAATTTCACATGTGTGATGTGTTCCCTCACAATAAATGAGCAATGTACTCAAGTTACGTTTAAGAACAGTACGAATACCTAATTCTTAACATGTTGGCGTCGTTGATTAAAAAGAAAGAAAATTATCCTTTTATCTTTATTGTTGTTGCATGGATGGGTATTTTTTTAAAGAAGAAATAATATGACAACTTTGAACGTGAGCTATAAATTGTTTATTTAAGAAATGTTGTCTTGTCTCTTTAATATTTTGTTGCTTTGATTTGACCAAATAAACCAGAAAGAACAACCATAAACATTCAAACCACAAGTTTAAATTAGGGCTGTCAGTCGATTAAAATTTTTTATCTAATTTATTACATGATGTTTCGATTAATTAATCGCAAAATAAATTTGACTGTGAAAATACTCTCAAAAGATTATGTAAAGCTATTTTTGTGTTAAATGAGAAAGTATCAAGAAGACATTACTTCTGAAGAAGACGTAGCTTTAGAAAGAATTATTTTATTTGATTCATCATAAAATGTATTACACATAAACGTTTAAGCTGCAATGGCCTAACATAAACTATGGAAAATAAAAGAAGATAATTTGAGAAACATCTCAGTATTTTTTGTTCATACAATGAAAGTCATTAACCAAAACAGCTTAGTTACCGACAGTCTTCAAAATACCTTCTTTTATGTTCCACAAAAGAAAGGTTTGAAACGACTTGAGGGTAAATTATGACAGAATTTTAATTTTTGGGGTGAACGTTTTACCCCCCCAAAAAATGTTTTTATTATTATTATTATTATTATTTATGAAATTATACTCTAAATAAGAAACTAAATCTGCCAGCAGGTGGCGGTAAATGTCTTTATGAGTCGATTCGTTCAAACGGCTGATTCATTCAGGAATGAAGTAAACGACTCTTTACGAATGGGTCTTTGAATCATTGATTCACACGATTCGTTCAAAACGCGGATTCATTCAGAAACGAATCAACGCTGTGTTGCTTGAAGACGCACAACAATTCTGCTATGGCTTTAAAGATAATATGTTCTCTGCCAAATTAAGCAAAAACACATAATATTGTGTTTAAAATATAACACAATATCAACTTCTTATTTACTGAACTGTTAAACTAAAATCTAAAATCACATTTAAGCTCGTGATAGATCGGGACAAAATCAGCACTCGTGTGGTATTGCTCTCCCTGCTCGTGTGTGTGATATTGTACGATATGTATAAATATGAGACAAAACTCATACAGGGGCATTTTTGCTCCAATATCTTGAATTTTACGGCATAAATGCATTTATGGAGTTGTTGCCCTGCATAATATTTGTCAACAGTCAACTGTATGAAATGTAAGATGATGTACAATTCTGGGGGCGGGGCCAGCGAGTTAACTGCGTTAAAATATTTTAATTGCGTTATTTTTTCATAACTAATTAAGTTAACGCATTAAACTGACAGCCCTAGTTTAAATACAAAGTTCTGTCATGAAACTCTAGATAGGTCAAACTCAATCTGATATAATGACATCATTATTCACAGGTTGCAGCTGATTGGTTTATTTTCACATCAGCAGCCAATGAGCTTACTGCTCAACACTCAAATACTTGGCTATTGCTTGCTGTAGCAGCAGCAGCGCACTTCAGAAACCCTCCACCTTCCCCAGCTCCACCTGTATAGATCTGCTACGGGGTAATGTCATGTATGCTATGGGGGTTATTCATGTATGTTATATATGCAGCAGCAGGATTTCTTACATGCTCACAGCAGCATGTCTATGGATGTATTGGCAGTAGCAAGTCTCAGTACTTGCTCTGCTGCAGCACATAGCAGATCTATTCCGCCAAGACCCAACACATTAGTTTATTTTAGTGCTGTCAAACGATTAATCGCATCCAAAATAAAAGTTTTTGTTTACATCATATATGTATGTGTACTGTGTATATTTATTATGTATATATAAATACACAAACAGTATATATTTTGAAAATATTTACATGTATATATTTATATTCATATAATTTATATTATATATAAATATATTTAATATACAAACATACAATTTTTCTGAAATATATACATTCATGTGTATTTATATATAAAGAATTAATATACACAGTACACATATGTTATGTAAACAAAAATAATAGAAAGATTTTAGTTCCATCAACTTACCTGCCAAAACTTAAATAATTTCTCATTATGTACTAGAGAATTTACCTGAGCAACTGATTAATTTCTACAATGTAAAATAACCAAGACCTGGTATTAATGAAAACCACTCAAACTAATGCAATATGCATTTCCTGAGGGACAGCAAAAAACGAAACAAAAAAAAAAGGCAGCAAATGATAGCACCAGTCACAACAGAAACTGATTAATTGTTAATTGTTGACATGAGACCTAAAAGCTGCTCCAGTATGTTGGGAAAATGCCCCCTTAACAACAATGTGCATTTACTGTTCTTACGAAGTTACGAAACATGTTACCTGCTTCTGATGCAGAAAAGCTAGTTCATGCATTCATGACCTCTAGACTGGACTATTGTAATGCACTGCTAGGTGGTTGTCCTGCATCTTCAATAAACAAGCTACAGGTAGTCCAAAATGCTTTGTATCGTGAAAAGCGCTGTACAAATAAACTTGAACTGTTAAAGTGTAATATGTTTAGATAATAGTTCAGCATGTGCAGGATGATGATGATGCATCAGTCAATGTGTCATTTAGAGAAAATATACATTTACAAGGTAATTAGTTGTCATAGCACAGAAAGGCCATCGTACCCCACAACTGGAGCAGATTTACTGTATTACAGAACGAGAGGGATTCCAGAACCATCTTTCAAGAGCGGTTTGAACCAGCAGATAATACTGAGCACATCAGAGGCCGTGCTTGTGATTGAGCAGCGGCGTTATGTCACATCAGCTTCAGATGACCTACAGCCAACAGCAAGAGAGGTCATGAAATCAACAGCAAATACACACGGGCAGGTATCGAAGTACATTTCTCAGAGAATGAGAAAAACAACACCTGTCCCTCTTCCTTCAGTTTTGCACCGGCTCAGATTTAATTACTCTGTCATTAGGAAGAAATTGAAGTGGCAGAGACACAAGTAATGTAAGAGCAGGCTTCATTTTACTTCGTTTTTTCAACATGTGTTTTACATGTACACATTTCCCACGTTCCTGTTAATATTCTCATTTAGGCACAAGGTTTGAAAGTGCCTTTTTGTTTATTCGGTAACACACAAACAATAATTTGTGTGTTATATGTCTATACAAATAAGCTTTTTATTTTGAAGTACATACTGTATAAAGCTCAGTGCATTTATTTTTGTTTGGGTTTATTGTTTCTCATCATCACTGATCTGTGATGTTTAACATTACTACAAGTCCACTGCTGCAAACAAATCATTTTAGAGATCCAAATCATGCTCTGACTGATCAAGACATGCATTAAACATGACTTCATGGAGTCCTTGAAACTCATGGACTACAGAAATCATGCAACCAGTTAAAACGGAAACTGTGCAAAGCAGCATTTATTGCATGCATAATGAATTATAAATTTAATTTATAGCATGATAAAATACTAGTATTAGGTGAGGCAAGTTACAATTCCAGGTTAGAGTTCAGGTGACATCTGGTGGACACTGTACAAAGTCGCCCAATTCTATTTATAATAGGGTTTTGACCGTGAACACAAAATTAATCAATTATGAAATGAAGAGGATTAAGCTCTATATTATAAAAACATGGCGCGTGTAAACAAAACAAACAATATTGTCACACCATTTTTCATGTATTTTACATGTTATAAATAAAGCTGCTTGACTTTTCTTATGGAATGATTTTTGATTCGGCTCTTATTCACTTCCGCGCCACGTTGTTATTAAATGATTGGTCCATGAGGCCGCGTGTGTAATTTTAATGGGGGGAGACCATAGCCAAGATTAACTGTTAATCCATTATTTTGTTTATAATTAGCGTCATGACATATTATGTCATAAAACAAGTACTCATAAGATACTCTTCGATCGTTTAAAAGATGTCGGCAAGACGTAAAATCTTCCGTAATGTAAGGCAAATGTCCGGTGATTCCCTCGCAATAGTGGTACAGTCCATTGACCCATGACGCTCTAGTGGCTCCGCCCTCTTTCTGCTCGTCATCACTACGGAACTGAACTCGCTTCATTACGATTCCGTGGTGAATATATTCATATTATAGATCTGTAAATCTGTCAGAAACAGTGAATAGAGCTCATCTGTGGAAGGGACTTTAAAAGCCATCACCTTTGTTTTGTGGATCATTTGAAGGTAATAATCAAACCAGTGCAGCAGCTGAATCTGGGTGAGTTTATCATTAAATCATATGAAACATGAGCTGTTCAGTTTTACTGATATATAACAGTTACAGTAGTGTGTAGAAAACATCGCTATGTGTGTACTACTATTACTACTGATCATAATAATAATTGTTACACGTAACTGATAAATTGTATTGGTTAAATTCTATTGTATTTGTGTTGGTATTAATATTTGATAATTTTTACATAGTTAAATAGTAAATGCTTGTAAATGACTTTACTTATGAACAAAGTATAATACAAAATGAATTACAAAAATAAAATAATATTTATTATTAGCATGATACCAAAAAAAAAAAAAAAAGAATGAGTTGGAGTTGATAGTGAAGGAAAAGCAGCCAACAAGTGTCCAGAATACATGGGAACTTCTTCAATACTGTTTAAAAACACATCCCAGAATGGTTGAGAAATTGTCCTGAGAGTTCAAAACTGTAATATAGACCGAAAAAGATAGAAAGAATTAAATATAAGATGCTATGTTTAAGATTTGTCCTTACATCATTTCTAGTTGTGTTAGAATGTGTTTGTGTGTCCAGACTTGACTGGATGGATATAATATCAGAGTCAAGTTCGTTGTTAGAGAGATGATTTTCAGGTATTACAGGTGTGCTGTGTGGGTGTGTTCTCATGGGACAATAAGAAGGTGTCAAATATGTCCCATTGTGACATTCACCAGTGTCCGAAGCCCTTTATAAACACTCATGTAATGAGGATTGTTGCAGATGTTTCTCATTTTGTTTCTCAGGCACCGTATACAAGTAATCGCACCTGATGCCCGTCTGCGCTGACAGCATCCCGCTCCAGTGACCCACGATGAAAGCTCTGATCTTGGTTGGTGGCTATGGCACCAGGTTACGGCCGCTCACGCTCACTGTGCCCAAACCTCTGGTTGAGTTCTGCAACAAACCCATCCTGCTGCATCAGGTGGAGGCTCTGGTCAAGGTAGCTCAGGAGGACAGCTTTCCGTACATTTGTGCTTTTTCTGATTGATCTACAGCACTGTTTCTCAACCCTGGTCCTGGGCGCCCCCAGCACTGCACATTTTGTGTGTCTCCCTAATCAAACACACCTGATTCAACTCATTAGCTCATTAAAAGAAACTCCAGGACCTGAAATGGGTGTGTCAGATAAGGGAGACATACAAAATGTGCAGTGCTGGGGGGCGCCCAGGACCAGGGTTGAGAAACACTGATCTACAGCCTTGTAATGTTAATGTTTGGTGTCTCTGTGGTCAGGCTGGAGTCCGTCATGTGATTTTGGCTGTAAGCTACATGTCTGAGCTATTGGAGCGAGAGATGAGAGCTCAGGAGCAGAGGGTATGCTTGTTGCGTTTAACTCGTATATTGCAGTTTCGTGTTTTTATGTGGTGAATATCAAAAGTCATACAGACTTATTTGTGATTTGCACAGCTTGGAATAAAAATCTCCCTTTCACACGAGAAGGAACCTCTAGGCACCGGTAGGTGAACATTTTCATATCACTTTAATTTTCTGTTTTGAATTTTTACAAATCATAGCTTCATGGGAATGATACGAAACTTGGTGACTTTTATGGCATTTGGAATGTGAACACACAAAAAAATTGAGGGCATGATTAGAGCAGGTTAAGTGGTCGTAATAAAAATAGTCACAATTGTGGTCTTCGGTCAAAAATGACCGACTATAGGAAATGAATGGGAAATCGACAAAACTTCAGAGAATTTTTGTGTGTACAATCTACAAATCTGCCACAATACAGGAAAAAAGTGCACAGCAATGATGGGGTTAAACTCTAAAACATCATGAGTGCAAAACCAACGCATCCACTCACACACACACTTACACACCAGTATTAATTTTGACAGCAAATTTTGATTTAGTTTTAGTCATAGTCTTTTGACTAAAATGCCAATTAGTTTTAGTCATATTTTAGTCATCTGAATTGTTTTGAGTTTTAGTCGACTAAATATCATAAGATTTTAGTCGACTAAATCTACAGTAAAATTAGTCAACTAAAATCTAATGGGTTTAGTTACAGTATAGACTGCGCTTGTCAAAGGAGGGGGCTTTGCTGAAAGCGACGTGTTTGAGAGAGGCGGGGCATAGAGGACCTACAATAATGTACAGTATTTGAAAAATAATCAAATGCATGTCAACATATTCTGTTACACCAAATACACAAAATGATGATCTTTAAAATGGCATCATATGACCCCTTTCAGACGTAATCAACTGTGTTTACGTGAATACTCGTCAAAACGGACAATTCAACATCATTTTGTGTGTAATT
>NW_015551107.1:566951-576654 GCF_001515605.1 Sinocyclocheilus anshuiensis
TACTAAAGTTTTTCAGTCAAGAGCAGTGCGTGATTTTCTGTCTTTCTTTTGTTGCTTGATTAACATCAATGATTTGGACAATAGCAACTAAATTAGGCTGCTGTCCCTTTAAAACCGAATGCACAGCTGCACAGCAATGTACTGAGACACGTTCTCCCTACGGTTTATGTTCACTTAAAGGGGTCATATGATGCGATTAAAATTTTTCCTTTCTCTTTGGAGTGTTACAAGCTCTTGGTGCATAAAGAAGATCTGTAAAGTTGCAAAGACTAAAGTCTCAAATCCAAAGACGTTGACGAAAATGTCAATAAATATTCTTCAAAGTTTTTGTCATTCAAAAAGAGTTTTAGTTCGTTATCGTCTCGTTGTCGTCGGTGAAAACAATTTTGTTGACGAAATGTTTATTTTTTATAGAATTGTATTGTTTTGTGTAACAAAATGCTTTCTCTGTGTTCAGGTTTGACTGTAGTAATAATAATTCAAAAACTGACGCTTCAAATCAATATTTCAAAAAAAAAAAATCTAAACCTTTACAAAAAGTTGTCTTTGAGAATGTCTAAATATATATCCAAACCCACAACTTAATAAAAATAAGTATTTATGTCTAAAAACAATTAGAGAATTTATAGCCCTTTTATATAGATCTATATAGGAATCTATGGGCTAAACCATGGAATTGTAGATGTTTTTCTTATTTTACTCCCACCAGATGGCACTAATCTGGTTTCAAAAATGGGATTTTAAAGGCATTGACTTTTAAAGGAATATTTTAGCATGAAATATTGCATTAATTGAAAAGTAATATAGAAATATATTTTTTTGCAAATTTGTATTATTTTCAATGGGCAGAAATTGATCATAATTATTGCATAAATATTAATTAGTGCCATGACTATCTCAAAATACAAAAGAAAAAAGAAAAAATATTATTGAACAAAAATATATTACATTGATTTTACTGGGGCAAAAAAAAGTTAAATTTTAGGTGTCCGGTCACTTTTGACTGTGAAAATGACAGGTGTTACTCCCAAATGAGGAGCACCAGAGGGTTAAATGCACAAACACAGCCAGTGTGAAACTGTAAATCTGATGTTTTTCCTCTCAGCTGGTCCTCTGGCTTTGGCGCGAGAGCTGCTGACCGATAACGAGGAGCCTTTCTTCGTTCTCAACAGTGATGTCATCTGTGATTTTCCCTTCGACGACATGCTGAGGTTCCACCAGCAGCAGGGCAGAGAGGGCACCATTGTCGTAAGAAACACACTTTCTTTGGAAATCCCAAATGTTGTGGAAACCACTGTATGGGCTCACTGGCTGAGATTTAAATTATGCAATGTTGAAATATGACTCAACCCCATAGTCTATCCGAAGAGGTTTTACAGCTCCTTTCAATGCACTGTATAAAACAAGTACATTTTTAGACCCTAACCTGATAAATTTCTGCCTCTCTCATCTCTGAAGGAATATTTGACCCAACATTACTCACCTGTTACTCTGTTACTCACTTATTGGGATTATCTGTCTGATGTTTCAGGTGACAAAAGTGGAAGAGCCATCTAAGTATGGTGTGGTGGTGTATGAAGGAGACACTGGACGAATACACCGCTTTGTGGAGAAACCGCAAGTGTTTGTCTCCAACAAAATCAATGCTGGGATGTACATCTTCAGCCCTGCCATGCTGAGAAGAATCCAGGTCAGGATTGACGCAAACACCATCTCAGAAAACACTGTCATTTTATATGGAATTTTCAAAAAATATAAATTTTTCGACTGCAATTAATGCATATTGCTTATAGGAAGCAACCTATGGTACATTGTTTGCATTATGACAGTTAGGTATTTTTCTCCCCTCAAAATCTAATTGCCATAATGTGAAAAAATCTCATTCTCATTGTACTGCATTTATTGGGATTTACATAAAAAATCATTGAATTACAGTTTTAACTGTAGTACAGTATAAAATTACTTTAAGTAAAGGCTTCAGTCATGATGTGAAAAATGTCTCCCTCGGTTCAAATCTACTAAATGAAAATTGGTGACCAACACACCATTTAGATTTTTGGTGACCATATGTCACCAGAGAAAAGTCAGATTTTTTTACTGGAAGTTTCAGTTATGACGTTTTATTTAAAAGGTCAAAAATAATTTTTTTAATGAAACAAATGCATGGATGAATTGTTCATAATAAGATCAATGACATCCATTTAGAAAATGTATAGGGTGAATTTCTATTTCATAGCAACTTTTAGTAAAGTATCATTCATCAAAGTGTTATTAAAAAAGAAAAATCTCACAGAATTATTTATGTAGTTGCAGTGTAAATGCATTCATACCACCTATGAATGAGAAAGTGTCTGTCAAATGTGTGATACAGTATCTCAGGTAATTTATGCGAGTGATATCTTTCAGGGAGTAGGACTGTTTTCTTTGTGATTCCATAAATATTTGCTTACAGCACATTTAACTTGTTTTCATTTTGCTGAAATGTTTAACCTTTTTCTGTATTTTGCACTCAGTTGCGGCCCACGTCCATTGAGAAGGAAATATTTCCTGTGATGGCCGAGGAGGGACACCTTTATGCCATGGAGCTGCAAGGTAAAGGATCACACAGCTTTCACCTGACACGTCTGATTAGGACTGCTTCAATACAATCATACATTAGCATTTATCACAAATATTACCTCCTTTTATTGATGTACACTGCCGTTCAAAAGTTGGGGTTCAGTAACAAGGCTGTATTAATTTGATCAAAAATTTATAAATTTTTGATCAAAGTAAATTTGTGAAATATTATTACAATTTAAAATAACTGCTTTCTGTAATATCTGTTAAACTGTAATTTATTTCTGTGATCAAAGCTGAATTTTCAGCATCATTATTCCAGTCTTCAGTGTCACATGATCTTCAGAAATCATTCTAATATGCTGCTTTATTATCAGTGCTGGAAACTGTTGTGCTGCTTAATATTTTTTTGGAACCTGTGATACTTTTTTCAAAATTCTTTGATGAATAAAAAGCTAAAAACGGTGTTTATTCAAAATAGAAATTTTGTTACAATCTACACTAATATTCAAAAGTTTGGTGTCAGTACATTTTTTCTTTCTTTTTTGAAATAAATGAATACTCGTATTCAGCAAGGGTGTGTTAAATGAATAAAAAGTAATAGTAAAGACTTTTATTGTTAGTAAAGTTTTCTATTTTGAATAAATGCTGTTCTTTTTAACTTTTTATTCAAAGTATCAAAGAAAAAAGTATCACAGGTTCCAAAAAAATATGAAGCAGCACAACAGTTTCCAGCACTGATAATAAATCAGCATATTAGAGTGATTTCTGAAGGTCATGTGACACTGAAGACTGGAGTAATGATGCTGAAAATTCAGCTTTGATTCACGGGAATAAATTATATTTCAAAGTATATTAAAATACAAAATCAATATTTGAAATTGCAGTAATATTTCACAATATTGCTGTTTTTTTCTGTATTTTTGATCAAATAAATACAGCCTTGATTAGCATAAGAGACTATTAAAAATCTTACTGATCGGCAGTATATTTATCAACAGGTTTATTCGTATAAATTTGTACAGTTCATCTAAACAATCAGACTGATCGTTTACACTTAAAATTGCTAATCCCAACTCACTTAAACCTTAGGCTAACAAAATCCTGGCTCAGGTTTTTCCAGCGTTAACCCTGGGTTAGGAATTAACTAGTGTAGAAGTACAGCTAATGGTATAGTTATCATACTTGGTGTTTATGGGCCATTAAGATTTGGGCTTTCAGCTTTACTCATTACATTCTTATTTGCATATTTGCTTTATCAGTATCATTGATTGGATGAATACAGAACACAACCGTTTTAAATAAGGGCTTACTTTGCTGTTTGCATCAGTTGGGCATATACGTATATAGAAAATTGTACCATCTAGTTTGATTGAATAATCTTTTTGGACCAAGACTGAATAATATGGTCTCTTCTTTACTCTAACTAACACGTTTTTCATCACTGATTGACATTTTGATTTTCAATCAAACACTGTTTCTCTCTCACTCACACACACACACACACACACACTCTCACACTCTCACACACACTCACACTCACACACTCACTCACACACTCTCACACACTCTCACACACTCTCACACACTCTCACACACTCTCACACACTCTCACACACTCTCACACACTCTCACACACACACACTCTCTCTCTCTCTCTCACACACACTCGCACACGCACTCGCACACGCACTCACACACGCACACACACTCACTCACTCACACACTCTCACACACACTCACACACACTCAGACACACACACACACACACTCTCACACACTCAGACACACACACACACACACATCTGGCGTAATTTCGATCCAGTGGTGATATGCATCATACAGTTACTAAACTAGCAGTTACAGTTGTTTTGTTAATTGTGTGTTTCAGGTTTCTGGATGGACATTGGCCAGCCCAAAGACTTCCTGACAGGCATGTGCATGTACCTGCAGTCTGTTCGGCAGCAGGCCCCCGAGCGGCTCCGCAGCGGGCCAGGCTTCCTCGGAAACGTTCTCGTGGTCAGACACGCTTTCACTCCTAAATATCTATTATATAGGCTGTGAACACAAGGTAGTAGCACAAAATTATCTCACCTTATGTTTTGTAGAATCAGCCATATTTGTAACAGCTATTCTCAGCAAGTAGAGCTTCTATTTACTTAAATGGGGAAAGACCAAAATCTACAGCTGTGTGTTAAAATTGCATTTTAATAACATTGCAAATCGGGAAAAAACTCTTGACAGCAGCGTCTGGTAACATACAGTATAGTCAGGCTCAAACCTTTTTGTCATCTGAACTTCTTTCACCTAAAGGAGTACTTCATATAGTACTTATATGAAGTACTCCTCTAAGATTTAAAAATAAATATTTTAATAATGAAGTATCACATTTGCATGTTAACTGTTCTCTGATGGTGGTTAATGGTCACATGACACAATGTAAGTTTTAATGCACTTAATTTTATTAATAACAACGAATGGAATACATTTTCTTACTCTTTGTATTTTTATATCAATATGGTGCAAGATTATCCTGTTTAAATCAATGTGAAAATCTAAAAGTAATCTAAAAGTAGTCTGATCATATAATCAGACTACTTTTAGATTAATCTTAAATGTATATTGTAATATTACCTAAATATGTAATATTACCTAAAATGTGTACTGTGATGGATTACATTTCTAACTACAATTATTGTCATGTAATTTGGAGTCAGTAACGGATTACAATTTGTAAGTAATCCACCCAGCTCTGAACATTTGGAAAAATATACTCACTCTAAAAAATGCAGCAAAAAAAATATTTAAAGCCACTTTCCATTTTCTGTAATGTACAATAAACAGGAAACATGCTTTGTGTTTCTCCTATCAACATATACTGTGCCTATAAGTATATTATATATATATATTAAATATATGACACGCTGTAACCTCAACCCAGGACCCAACGGCGGTGATCGGTGAAAACTGTACCATCGGGCCCAATGTGACGATCGGGGCCGGAGTGGTTCTGGAGGATGGCGTGAGAGTAAAGCGCTGTACCGTCCTGAAGGGGGCGCACATACGCTCCCACTCCTGGCTGGAGTCCTGCATTGTGGGATGGAGCTCTTCAGTGGGGCAGTGGGTGAGTTTCACTGTTCATAGAGCGCCACTTTTTCATTTATTTTCTTCATAGCAATTACAGAGGAGTTCTTTTATGAATAATTTTAAACCAAGAACCAAGCTAATTATTGTATGAATGACAATATTAAACACTTCTATTCAAAGTATAAAAGTACCCTAGTAAAAAAATTAATATACTTGAATGTATTTGAAATGCATTTATTTCATGCTAAGTATACTACAAATACATTTTCATATTTATGTACTTATTAAAATGCACTGCAATTGGACTTTTAGTATACTAAACTGGTATACTTAGTCTGCTAAATTGGAACAACTAATTTTGTACTTAATGCACTTTAATTGTGCGGAAGTAGTGCTGAAGTCCAATTAAACATATACTTGGTATATATGATTGTGCAAAAGTGGAACTACTGCAATACTTCAGGTACACTTTAAATATTTTGCATTTAAAGACCGATATTATTCAAAGATCATACAATCCTCATCAAAAGTGACATTAAAATACATTTTAGCTTAATATTGAGAAATGTGCATTGTGCACAAGTAATATGCCAAGTAAAGTTTAATTATAATTAGTGCTGTCAAATTATTAATCGCATCCAAAATAAAAGTTTTGTTTACATAATATCTGTGTGTACTGTGTATATTTATTATGTTTATATATATACACACACATGCATGTATATATTTAAGAAAAATATGTTGTTTATATATTAAATATATTTATATATAATATAAATTATATGAATATAAATATATACATGTAAATATTTTCTAAATATATACATGCATGTGTGTGTATTTATATAATAAATACATACATAATATGTACGTTGTATGTTGTTCATTTACATAATAAATATACACACTACACACATATATTGTGTAAACAAAAACTTTTATTTTGCATGCGAAATTGCAATTAATCGTTTGACAGCACTAATTTTAATTATCTATATGACATCCATTTAGAGGGATGGGTTAGTGAATGTAGTGCACTGTTAATAGATTTTAACTATACTTAGTATGAAATAAATGTGTTTTAAATATATTACTGTTTTACTAGGGTAATAACCACTACTCGTCTTATAAAGCATTGTGAATGATGAAATGAAATCAAAAATCTGGATAAATTGGAGTATGTGAATGGGATCTATTCTTGTGGAAGGCTGCTTCTGTGCTCTCTCCTGTGTGATTTGTATGATGACGATTGTGTTGGTCAGGTGCGGATGGAGAACGTTACGGTCCTGGGTGAAGACGTGATCGTGAACGATGAGCTCTACATCAATGGTGCCAATGTTCTGCCTCATAAATCCATCGCAGACTCTGTTCCTGAGCCGCGGATCATCATGTGAAGGACCTTCACGCCCCTCACGAAGTGCCCGAGTGTGTAACCGCTGGATGACAGGAGAATCGACCGCTGTGTGCTTAATGAGCATGATGGGAATGCTGTTATTTGTGAGGAATCTGAAGTATGCAGTTACTGACTGTGGTGTTTGAAAAAGTGCTGCCGCAGGAAAAATCACATCTGTAGTAGATGATCTCCAGCTGACATGCTGCATCGCACATTTCTGATCCGTCAAGTGCTGTTTTTATTTGCCTCTGTCTGCATTGTGTTCCCTATTACTGACAATTAGACCAGGACTCACCTTGCTTTGGTGCATTTTGTTGATTTTGAGACACTAGTTAGCTGTCTAGTTTGTATTCTTTTCATTGTGTTTTTCCATTTATTAAAGGAGACATGTAATGCTTTCAGGATAAAACTCGTGCCTGTAGAAAGAATGAGAAGTATGTTTATGTATCAGATGATGCAATAGCTGATTACTGTAAAGACTGTTCACACCTAAAACTTGTAGTGTGTACTAAATTATGCAAATCATTTTTTTATTCAGCGCTCAAGGTCATGCAGAAATGTGATGGTTACTTCCTGTGCAGATGAACAAAGATGTAAAAGACATTCAAGATTCATGAAGTGATGTCTCTGTACACAAATGAGGATTTTTGGTCTTGATGTCTTTTCTATAAAGAAAGTTACATGAAACAGATTTTTGGCTTTTCTTATGAGCTGTTTTATACTGAAAAGCAATTTAAACCATTTTAACATAGTTTAAAGTTACCTGTGACCTTTTGGGATGTAAACAGAAATAAGACCGTAATGTTTCATGGATGTTTTGTTTTTTTATTATGGAAATGCGGATGAATATGGTTTCATTGACATTTATGTGTCATTTCTGGACCATGAACATCCAGAGCATTAAAATCAAGTAGAAATCAAGGCAATCAGTTTAACCTATAATTAGAAATTCTTTACTATTAAATTGTGAATTATCAAAATACACGTAATTTGCCTAACTGTAGTGCTACCTGGTAAAGTAGCTAATATCAGATGGTGATACTAATTTTTCGATGCTAATTATATTTTTAAAAGAACACCAATGATGTTTATACATATTTGTGACCCTGGAGCACAAAAGCAGCCATAAGTAGCACAGGTATATTTGTAGCAATAGCCAACAATACATTGTATGGGTCAAAATTATCAATTTTTCTTTTATGTGAAAAATCATTAGGATATTAAGTAAAGATCGTGTTCCATGAAGATATTTTGTAAAATTCATACCATAAATATATCAAAACTTAATGTTTGATTAGTAATATGCATTGCTAAGAACTTCATTTGGACAACTTTAAAGATGATTTTCTCAATTTCAAAAAATGACCCTTATGACTGGTTTTGGGGTCCAGGGTCACATTTGTGGATGAACAGAAAGTTGACCATTCCTGTAATTGGATGCGCTAGACTAGAGGACAGAACTAAAGCATGACTGTATTTTTTTCTAAGTTTTTAGGCGTGCTGAATGGGTTCTCAGGTCGACGCCCTCTTGGCTGCTTCTCCATATAATTACGTGCAGCGTTTGGAGGAAACACATGAAACATTGAAATGTGAGACTGAAGTGTGTTAATCTCACATTCACACGAGTGTTGTAATGTCTCATTCCCGTCATTGCTAGACTAGTAGTTTTAATCGGTGGGTCAGAGTCAGGCAGAGAAACGCACTCGGAGCTCCGCACCAAACTCTTTGGTCTGCCTTCATCTCCAGAGAGCGAGCGCTAACAGACCTTCCTGACTGATTCAGAATGGATGCGTTCGCGAGCGGACAGAAGGTACGTTATTCTACTTCATTCGAAATGATATCAACTCTCGCTGAATTCTACAGAATACAGCATGCGTTTTAACACGTAGATTGCGGAACAACTATACTTTTTGTTAGGAAAAGTACAATTTGGCAAGTTCACGCAAGCAAGAGTTCTGTTAAAAATCAGCACATCTCTTGTAATCACAGCAATGCTGATTTTCAGACCGATACAGCTGCTCAGTTAATAGAGTAACTTTTTTAGACACAGTCTTGTTGTCTTGTTGCTTTTGTCTAATCTCACACTGAAGGTGATGTAATGTCTCATTCCTGCGCGAAAGAACAGCCATAGGCAGAGCAATATCACCAGACACACCGAAACAAAACACACTTGTGAAAAAATAAATAGACTTGCCTTTCTGACAGAAATGATATGAACGCGGGTGATCAGAACAGAAGGTAAGTCATACTGAAACAATTCAACTTCAGTCGTGAATGCGCGCTGAGGTTTATACAAAAAGGTGTTTATTTTCCGATATTAGTTCACAAATGTTGTATTGTGTACGCCACATTTTAAACTCACAGCTTTTGTTTGTAGACGGATTTTGTTCTAAGGAAACGGACAGTACTAATTATGTTTATTTTCTGCCTCCATTAGCGCACACTGACAAACTGACTGTCAAACGGGGGACTTTGTGTGTGTGTGTGTGTGTGTGTGTGTTCCCATACTTAAAGTTTCAGTGAAAAGGTTATAAAGCTTAGTTCTTGTTCTAACTGAGATCTACGCCTACGCATGCTCTACCCTTTTGTGTTTTTAATTGTACAATCTTCAGGGGAGGGAGAGTATAGCTTAGTCAGTGTCAGCCGTTCATAAACAGGAAATCA
>NW_015551107.1:585845-586190 GCF_001515605.1 Sinocyclocheilus anshuiensis
CATTAGCGCGCACTGACAAACTGACTGTCAAACGGGGGACTTTGTGTGTGTGTGTGTGTGTGTTGATTCCTGTACAGCCATAAAGAAGCCATGCAAGAAGTGCACCTATATTGTCAGATTTACATAAGATTTCATTTACACAGTTTGGCAATCATTTTGCCCAAAAACGGGGCGTTCTTGCTAAAACAGGACTGCTGGCAGCCCATAGAGTTGAGGTCCAAGATAAACTCGGAAACTGAATCATAACCCATGTTTCATAGTGCCAAGTTTCGAGATAAAGGTAAAAGTAAAGATCTCTCTCTCTCTCTCTCTCTCTCTCTCTCTCTCTCTCTCTTTCTCCCTCGC
>NW_015551107.1:588081-591016 GCF_001515605.1 Sinocyclocheilus anshuiensis
TCTCTCTCTCTCTCTCTCTCTCTCTCTTTCTCCCTCGCTCTCTCTCTCTCAATTCAATTCAAATAGCTTTATTGGCATGACAAAAATACATTTTGTATTGCCAAAGCATTAAGACAACAAAGAGAATGGTTTAGAACATCTGGACATTTACACTAGGACATCTGAACATTTATTTATATATTATAACTAATATATATAACTAATATGAAAATGTCAATGTATGTAATATGGAAATCTCTCTCTCTCTCTCTCTCTGTTCGTGTGTGTGTGTGTGTGTGTGTGTGTAACAAACTTTATTGAACAGTATGAAAGTGTAGTGCTCATATGCTCATATGCCATATGCTCATAACCAGCGATGCAATGAATAAATGTCCCATTCTGAGCATTTATTTGGAGCTGATCGAATGTTCAGTTCGTGAGTTGTCAGTCACTGTAGAAGTTGTCCTCGAAAGACACTTTTTTTTTCTAGTGCCGTGACAATTTTTTAATAATATTTTAAAATTAAGAGCATAATAAATTAAATGCAACCTATTCTTGGTATTTGAAGTCATATTCTGTATTTGAAAGATTATTTTTATGTAAATGTGTATAGTGCAGGACACTAACTGAGATGTAGACAGATGGAAAAATGTATTCATTAAAAAAAAAAACTGTTAATAACCATAAAAATTAAAGCATTTAAGAATCAGTTTCGCCCATATATTATTTAATGTTCTTTTTATAATTCAGATATGTGGGCTTATAGGAACTTGACCTCTGTTGTTCTTAATAAGCACACTCATTTCCAGGGAGTATAAGGTCAAAAACAGAGGAAGGTCCACAAGCTTGAATAATTAAAATAAATAAATAATGAAAATAAATAATTAAAAAATGGACACAACCATTCAAACACACACAATTAGCCTACACACATATATAAACTGATGTGACTGTAACACAGAGCAATAATGCAGGGAAAACAGCAACGAATGGGTTAAATTCAACATTAATAGTGTAAAAGAGACACAGGAGAGATAAAGTGAGATCAAAGCCGAGTTAGAGACTGTGTACTAGGTGGTTGAGCCAAGACTCAACATTTTAAATAAATAATAAAAATCTAAACTTTGACAAAAAGAAGTCTTTGATAACGTTTAAATAAAATGTCTAAATGCAATATCTATTAAAAGTATTATTATGTCTACAAACACTGTTCTTCGCAATTAGGGATTGCATGACCCTGTAATATTTACTGTGCATGTAGTGCTATACAGCCATCTAGCAGTTACACCATGGTATTACACATGATTTTCTTTATTTTGCTGTCCACCAGATGGCAGTAATCTGCTTCCATTTATTGGATTTTAAATACCTTTGCCTACATACTGCATGAAAGATAAAATAATTAGGGCTGTCAAGCCATTACAAATTTTAAACTAATTAATTACATGATGTGGTGATTAATTAATCTAATGAATCACAAATTAATCACACATCAAATTTGACTTAGAAATTACCCCCACATCAAATAGACAATACAAAATGTGGCTTCAGAAAGAAATATGTTATAATATTTGGTAACTGTTTGCAATCAGTCACTTCTGAGGTGTGATTCAGATTTATTGTTGGACGTCTGTAATTATTGGCAGTTGTTTACATGTTAACTGCTTTTATAATTGCAGTAAAGCATATTAGTGCTTGATTGGGTAACATCTTTGCATATGTAAGTTACATATGAAGTTCTACATGTAGATTTTATTTTATTTATAAATTTTTTACTTTTACTGTATTTTTACTATTACTTATGCTGAGATGAAATAATCATCATCATAAATCATAATAATTGAATCATAATTTAAATAACAGATGACTTACTGAACACAAGTTTTACCCCCCAAAAAAATAAATTCACAGATCACGTTTAAATTAACACTTTCTTACATCTTACTCTTGGGTCCATATCTTTCCTTAAAAGTCTGTTTGCAAAGCCTAATGGTGAGTTCAAAAATGGAAAACGGACTTTCCTTTTCTTTTTTTCCCAGAGTTTGCATGCCTGTAATATCCTTTTAGATTTTGATTCTTAAAGGGGTCATATGATGCGATTTCAATTTTTCCTTTCTCTTTGGAGTGTTACAAGCTCTTCGTGCATAAAGAAGATCTGTAAAGTTGCAAAGACTAAAGTCTCAAATCCAAAGAGATATTCTTTATAAAAGTTAAGAGTCAGCCACACCTACCTAAAACGGCTCGTTCTAACACGCCCCCACATGTCTACGTCACGATGTGGGAAGATTTGCATAACGCCGCCCAAATGTTCACGCAAAGAAAGAAGGCATAACTTTTATTCTCGCTGTAGTATTGTTGTTGCTGCCGCCGCCATGTCGTGAAGGCGCTGTGCGATTCACCCCTTTAAACTTTTCTTTTGGCATCTTCATTTCTAAGGTCTTGTATGGTTCAGTTCCAGAGATATGGGGATCTCAGTATGGCTCCAAGAGTAAATCGTACACATTTTCTGTTGTCAAAAACCAAATGTGGGTCATTTTACATACAGCTGATACTTTGTTCTTTTAAAGAGGAATGACTGAAGAACAAATGTTGTTGAAACTAGAAATGTATCTTCTTTTCCTCTATCAAAACACTTGCATATAGAACACACCTGTCTGAGTGCCAAAAATATTTTTTCCCCAAAGTATTAATAATATCTTAATATGATTTTAGATTCTGGTTCTTATTTGGTATGTTAATTTTTAAGGCCCTATATCATTCAGTCATGGGCATTGCTCTCCCCACACATTGTATTCATTACATTTACATTTACATTTACAGTCATTTAGCAGATGCTTTTATCCAAAGCGACTTACAAATGAGGACAATAGAAGCAGTCGAAGCAATCAAAAGAGCAACAATATATAAGTGCAAATGACAAGTCTCGGTTAGCCTAACGCAGTACACGTAGCAAGGT
>NW_015551107.1:591139-591502 GCF_001515605.1 Sinocyclocheilus anshuiensis
ACCTTCTCAGCAAGCAGGGGCGCCAATTTGCCGATTCCCCACACAGTGAAATGATAGATAATAGAAAACCGCTTCGCAGCGGCGGCGCAGAGGATTTTTATTATTTTTGTAACTGCTCGTGCCACCCCCATGTATCATGAAAAAATGCCGCCCCGGGCGGCTGCCCGGTTCGCCCGTGCCAAAAACCGCTACTGAGTAGGGGACATGAATATGAAAGAGTTCTGTTTAACATGCAGTTTGGATGACATATTTGTCAACTGAGGTGGGGTGTGTGTGTTTGTGGGTGGGTTTACAGTCAGCAGTTTGCTGAGAGATAGGACAGCAGGAGATGGTCCCCAGAGGTCATTAAACACACACACAACC
>NW_015551107.1:592142-592850 GCF_001515605.1 Sinocyclocheilus anshuiensis
TAAGCTAGTACAGTACTAATTACTAAGCTCAAATTAGTTAATGTGTGTTTCTTATAGCAGTTAAAATTTAGTCATTTTCTTTATTATTTATTTTCATTTTTAATTGAGTGATTTTAACTTTTAATTTAGTTATTTTAATGCTTTAAAGAGCAATAATGTTCTAATGTTCTGCTATCTGTTCTGCAAACTATAAAAGGTACAGCTGTAATACAACCAGAGAGAAAGGCTGCATTGCTAGAAACTGTAAAAATGTTTTTAAAAAAAGTCAAATAATAGTATGTGAGACAGTGGTAATATCATTATGTTCCTGTTGGTCAGTAGAGGAGCTTAGCTTAGCCTGACAGTTAGCCTACTTTAGACCAGGTTAGTTTCCCAGCATAAGTTGCCACAGTGACTAAGCTTGATCTAGGCCTATGCTAAATTTGCTTTATAGAACCAAATAATTTTGGTTAAATAAGAGTCAGACTACCTGAAATAAGCCTGGCTTATTTGGTTAACTTGTTTTATGAAACAGGCCTCGAAGCATTAAAAGTGATCATATTTTCTCCATTGCATCATATTGTATCGAATCGCATTGTGTTGAATCGAATCGACATCGGATCGCACTGCATCGTAACGGGTGAATCGTATCGCATCGCATCGGTAGCTGCTTCATATGTATCTTTAATGTATCGTATCGTTGGCTATGCATCGAGATGCATATCGTAT
>NW_015551107.1:593824-596543 GCF_001515605.1 Sinocyclocheilus anshuiensis
TGCTCACGGAGAACATCAGATAGCCAAGGGGCAGAAGAGGTGGTACGAGCTGGTCTGGAAGACAAGGGGCAGACAGTGTTTAAACAAGACGTAAGAATTGAGCAGAAAGTATCAGTAGCACTGTTAACATCAAGAGATGATAACTGTTCAGGGGAAGGAAGCAAAGATGAAACCATAGCAGATAGCCGGGAGGGTGAGAGTGAGCGTAGGTTACGTCGAAAAGTGACATGTGGAGGGGTATGTGTTGTGTCAGGAACCATGTTGAGGTTAAGAGTGAGGAGGAAGTGATCCGAGGTGTGCAGTGGAGTAACCAGTACATGATCAGTGGAGCAGTGTCGTGTGTAAATAAGGTCCAGTTGGTTGCCTGATTTGTGAGTAGCCGTAGTTAACACTCTCTTGAGATCAAAAGAGGCAAGCAGAATGTGGAAGTCTACAGCCTGAGGTTTATCTAGGTGAATGTTGAAGTCTCCAAGCATAACTAAGCAATACCATCCTCAGGAAAGTTTGAGAGCAGCACATCTAATTCTTCCACGAAGTTACCTAGTGGTCCTGGGGGTCGATATCACGATACAAAGCAAACTGGCTATTCCAGAGACCAATAGAAAAAGAAAGTAGTGTATTAGGAGACATAGACAAAGTGCGCAGGTTGTTAGTTGCATGGTTGCAAAATGCATGGTTTGCGAGTGGTAGTGATAGTAGGGATCTGGAAACACAGTAAGAATTGGTTATAAAAACTGAAAACAGAAGGGAAACAAGTAGTAGGAAAGAGAATGATTCAAAAGCGATACTTATGTCCCATGCCCCTTATGATACGGTGTCCCTGCTCGGTGGAGTCAATGGTCTTTACACTCTTCGGTCTTCACACGAGGAGAGCTTCACACGAGGGCTGCCACGGTATACTAAGCTTTTTATATTCGTCTAACAAAACTCAAATTGAATTCAGCTGGACACACCTTCCTGTTTATTACAACAAATGGCCAAGCAAAGCGCACGACACTGACAAGTTAAGCGATACAGTACGAGACCAAACGTGATTTCAGCACTTCTCCACACAGTAAACAAAACAAGCGTTTCCTAGCGGTTCCTTGCTGGCGCTTACTTATTCACATCAGTAAACCAAGATTTGGCTTACCTGGAATATTTACATACTGTGAGAACTTGCTCTATATATGAGCATGAAGCAAAATCATAGATTGAGTAGTATCCACTGCTAAAGGGGCATATTTAGCAGAATCACTCATGGTACCTCAAACTTTTAAAGGCTTTCACACCCAAGATAATTAACCCTGGATACTACTAAACCTCAGGTAAATTGGATCCTCACACTGCTCATACTCTACCTGAGTCTAACAATTAATTCAGAATCTGACATATCTTCTTGTATTTCTGATTATTAATGTTTGTTTAATGATTTATAAAGTTTTGTTATTTTTTGGATGTATGTCTTGATGTATGTTTATTGTATATTTTACTTGATGATGCACAGCACAATGGTCAACTAATAAACTTAATTAGTGCACTATAGTGTTTGATTGTGTTACGTTCCGTGTTTATTTATATAATATTGTTGGTTGTTACGTGCCGCTGTGTGCTTTTTCTCTGGCTCTGTGTTACTGCTGCTCAACCAGGTGCGGAGGAGAGTTGCCTGAAGCATATCGCCAGCGCTTTCGAGGTATAAGACTGGGTAGAAGGTCTGCCTTTGTTGGTGTTTGCTGTCCGAGAAACTGTCCAGGAATCATTAGGGTTCAGTCCGTCTGAACTTGTGTTTGGTCACACAGTTCGCGGACCCCTAAAACTTCTTCAGGAACAGCTGATATCAAAAACTCCACTTGCCACCAACCTGTTAGATTATGTCGGTAACTTCCGTGAACGACTGCATAGTGCCTGTGACATTGCTAAAGCTCATCTTGTGCGTACTCAGTCTAAAATGAAGTCGAGATTTGATAAAAGGTCTGTTAAACGCAACTTCCAGCCTGGTGATCAAGTGCTTGTTTTACTCCCCGTTCCGTCCTCAGCACTGCATGCTAGATTCGCTGGCCCCTACAGTGTCGAGAAAAAGTTGAGTGAGACGGATTATGTCATTTCTACTCCAGATCGCAGGAGAAAGGACTGGTACTCACTCACCCCAACCAAATTTGTTTACTTTTCCCTGTTACCCCCTTACCCTAGACCCTTCCATCTGGGACGTAACAATTGATTGATTCCTAAACCCTGGGTTACTGTCCTTATTTGCATATTTGTGGTGTCTGCAGTCATGACTGGATAAACACAAACCACCTCTGGTTTTTGATCATTGAAAATGTTGAAATTCAACAATTTTGGACATGGAGCCACATTGAGATCCCCTTATCCCTGGGATTAAACCATGTAGGGCCTTAAAAATAAAAGTGATTTCATCATGATACGAAGCAATATTCACATTTAAATTATGGATAATTTAAAAAATGTTTAAAAAGCATAACATCCATTGAATGGAGGCAGATTAGTGTCACCTGGTGGAAAGAAATAAAGAAAATCATCTGTAGATCCAGGGCTGTGTATTCCCTAGTTACTGAGAACATGGTTGTCAGACATTACTTATTTTCATTAGGTTTTGCTTTTATATACTATATATATATATCTATATCTCTATATCTCTATATATTAGGGCTGCCATTGTTAAAGCGTTAACGCATGCAATTAATTTTACAATCCTTAACGCGTTAAAATAATTTAACGC
>NW_015551107.1:596833-597058 GCF_001515605.1 Sinocyclocheilus anshuiensis
ACTAATATAAAGGAAACCAGGCTGATTACATCAGAGATAACTTAGACTCGCGTTGCGTTTTAAGTGTATTATTAATTCCAGTGTGTCCAGTTCGCTTTAAAACACGAGCTCTGTCATATTCTGTGATTGACTCTGAAGAGCACAAGCCCTCACACGCTGTGTGAAGTACAGACTGAACGGATTGTCAACACATCCCACCGCTGTATGGCCAGATGAGCCAGATGA
>NW_015551107.1:597585-598164 GCF_001515605.1 Sinocyclocheilus anshuiensis
TTTCACAATTTGAGTTGAATTACTGAAATAAATGAACTTTTCCACGACATTCTAATTTATTGAGATGCACCTGTATATGCAGTCAGTTGGTTTAGGGATTTTTTTTGGCATCTCCATGTGGTCCTGTTCGGTATCACAACTTGGCTTCTCTAAAATGTAAAAAAGCTCTTTGCTGTTGCACTGTACACATACTATAAAATTCTGATTTTTTTTCTTTCATATGTGCTTATATGGGCTCCTTATATCATTTGGTTCTTTGGTGTCCTTTTGGAGTTTCTAAGTGTCCTTTTTTGGAAAGTCATCTAAATTTATCTTGAAAAAAGCTTGCAGAAAATATAGATTTTTGAGAATCACCCTTCAATCTTTTGGTTTACTTTGTTGGATATAGCAAATGATGACAAAATAAAAATTTGAAACGTTAAATGGTCTATGCTTAATTTCATGAAGTGTGCGATTAATCGCGATTAATCATAAAAAGGATGTGATTAATCAGATTAAAAATTTTAATCGATTGACAGTCCTTATATATATATATATATAGAGAGAGAGAGAGAGAGAGAGAGAGATGATCGATGACCA
>NW_015551107.1:598684-611141 GCF_001515605.1 Sinocyclocheilus anshuiensis
CCTTATATATATATATATATAGAGAGAGAGAGAGAGAGAGAGAGAGATGATCAAAGACCAGTTTTGCCAAAATGTAGATTTTTTTTATTTATTTATTTTTTAATGTTGATTTGAAATGATTTTGCATTATGATTACAGTCAAACCTGAACAAAGACAAATAATTTTGTTGCCCATATTCTAATTTAAACCAACAAAATTCAATAAGAATGCAACAAAAACCACAGGAATGCTTGATTCCTGTAAATGTTTTGCTCGGGACCTCCGATTGAGTATATAACAAAGTGACTCGGATATGATTTTTGGTCCATACTGTGAAGCCCCTACTATTACATAACAAAGAGGAGGAGGATGTGCAAAATGAGTTGTTTTGGTAGCTTGGTTTGAGTAAAAGCTGTTTTTGGACTAACTTTGGTATGATTGGATTCTAATCAGATATGCACAAAAATCAGATTTGAACAAGGCTTCATTCAAACACGTTTCTGGCTATCGAGATCAGTTTCTGAGTAGATAAATAATGTTTCTGCACTTTTCCTGAGATTATTGCACTGTGAATTGTTCTTGTACAACCTAAACTTCATGTGAAAGTTAAAGTGACATGACATGTGGCCAAGTATGGTGACCCATACTAGGAATTAGTGCTCCGCATTTAACACATCCTAAGTGCACACACACAGACCGTGAACACAGTGGGCAGCCATTTATGCTGCGGCGCCGGGGGAGCAGTTGGGGGTTCGGTGCCTTGCTCAAGGGCACCTCAGTTGTGGTATTGAAGGTGGGAGAGAGCGCTGTACATTCACTCCCCGCAGCTACAATCCCTGCCGGTACGACACTCGAACCCACAACCTTTGGGTTGCGAGTCCGACTCTCTAACCATTAGGCCACAACTTCCCCCATGTTATGTGTTTACTGATATTTGAGACTTTAACACAGAGAGCTTTATTCTGGTTTTATCCCTCATACTTTTAATGTCCTTCTTGTTTCAGTATGGTTATTAGATGATGTTGAAAAAACTTGTGCAGCTGTTGCTGGCCTATTTGCAAGAAAGCAGAGCCAGACTTAATAACCAGAGGCATGTTGCATAAAGTTGGTTTCAGTTGCTACCTGTGTAGTTTGAGATTACTTTGAGGAAACTCTGTTTTTTGTGCTCAAGAAAGTGGATTGGTTTTAGCTTTGTTCATCGACATGTTAACTTACGCTACACGGATAACCTGCTCCAGAGCAGGATTTAGCTGCGTCCGAAAGCTTTAGGCTGCTGACTCGCTCCCTTATCAGGTGATGACTTTGAAGGCAGCGTTTGTGCATGAAGGCACCTCACCAAACTGATTTCAGACGGACTTCTGAGGCAGCATAACGGTTTAATGATCGACAACTAGATAAAACTTTGGATAAAAGCGTCTGCTAAATAATTGTAATTAAGTGAATATTCTAGCTAGAAATGACATCAAAGGTGGAAAAAGAAACTACATTTACACACAAACTGACCACCCAATGCATCTTTTAGATGCCATCTTTATTTTTTAGCTCAACTGTCACAATGCACAGGATTGTGGGATACAGCTGCCTTCAAAAATCGATCAGATAAAGGCATCTCGGTAGACAGGAAAAGACATTGGATTCGGACGTGCCTTGATGCCTTATCTTGGAATGCATCCTAAAGGCAGCATTTTTCAGCTTTTGGACGCAGCTTTAGATCGCAAACCAAAATTGGACCAATCAGCTGTGAGCAAAGATACATACAGTATATACTGTATATATGTGTGTGTGTGTGTGTGTGACCCTGGATCACATTAGGGTCAATTTTTCAAAATTGAGATTTGAAAGCTGAATAAATAAGCTTTCCATTGATGTATGGTTTGTTAGGATAGGATAATATTTGGCCGAGATACAACTATTTGAAAATCTGGAATCTGAGGGTGCAAAAAAATCAAAATATTGAGAAAATCACCTTTAAAGTTGTCCAAATGAAGTCTTTAGCAATGCATACTACTAATCAAAAATTAAGTTTTGATATATTTATGGCAGGAAATTTACAAAATATCTTCATGGAGCATGATCTTTATATCATAATGATTTTTGGCATAAAAGAAAAATAAAATGGATAATTTTGACCCATACAATGTATTGTTGGTTATTGCTACAAATATACATGTGCTACTTATGACTGGTTTTGTGCTCCAGGGTCACATATTGTAAATAACACTTTACAACAAGTCTTGTTAACATTAGTTGATACTTTGGTATCATGAACCGTGATAGTCCAGTGTCTTTTTTTTTATTTTTTATGAATGAATGAAAAGCACAATTTGGTCATCCTTCTTTTGATGGCAGTTTACTAAACGATGACAGATTTGACAGATACATGGCTAATATTACTTTTCAAAATGATCTAACACCAAAACTACTAATTAAACTACACATTTCCTATGTACATCTGTAAGAGACCAACCACCAATCCTTGCAATTTCAAAGACTGATCATTTAGGGCAGGGTCCTTCAAATCCAATCCTGGAGGGCCACTGTCATGCAACCTTACCAAACATCCCTGAACAAGCTAATCAGGGTCTTCAGGATTATGCAAAAAATGATGGGCAAATGAGTTTGATCAGGGTTGGAGCTAAAATCTTCAGTACAGTGCTGGATTTGAAGAACACTGATATTGTATTCACTCAAGATTGACTGCTTGACCTGTTCTGTGAGCTCTTGTACTGATCAGTATATCTATTCAGAAATGTTTACCTTTTGTGAGGTTTTGAGTGGTGGTGACACGTCTTCAGATGTATCTGCCTCACAGAAGGATTTAAAGGGATTGAACACCATGGATGCACAGTGTGTTGTGGTCTGTTTGTCTTTGTCTGCTGTTATTTTTATCACATTAAGCTCTGTGATGAAAGCTAAGCCATCTGTATCGAGTGAGACAGTGTGGTCGACAGCTTGTTATTATGGATTGTGTTTCATGTTATTGATGAGTGATTTAAAGTGGATGCATCTGATCAGTGTGCTGATTTCTCACTGATACTCATCTGCACACACAGCTGGGAGAAGGGAAAAACAACCCCTCACCCTCTCATTCATGCCATCTCTATAAAGATGCCATTTTACTGTATTACAGTACAAATGGTGTAATAGCTGCAATGCTTTATTAAATCAGCACAAAGCATTTTTTTTGTAGTATTTAGTAAGAATTTGGGTTCACTCTGGCTGGGATCAAGGCGGGAAATGGCTCTCCATCATCGGTGGGCTTAGGCTGATGCTCCGTACCGCGAGGAGATGGTGGGCTGGGCTCTGGGTCCGGAGTGGATCCGGCTAGATCCTCCACGGGGCAGATGGTGAGTGGCGACCCGTTTCTCGCCAGAGTCCACTCCACGAAGGCGGCGAATTCCTCCTGAGGACCATCTTCGGACGACAGCGCTCTGCACTCTGCGTTCAGGCTTAGAAAGAGCAGAGCGCGTTGTCCGGGTAGCTGGTGATGTTAGCGACCAACAGGAACAGTTTGGTATGGTCCTCGAGAGCTTTGTCTCCCTGCTCCAGCAGGAGGAGGAGGAATTCAGGGCGAGTGAAGGGATCCATGGGGACACAACGGAAAGAAAAACACTGGGAGAAAAACGAAACAAAGCGGAGGGTACAAACGGAGGTAACTGTTTAGGTCGGTCCTTCTGTCACACTTCTCGGGGGGGCAAGGAGCGAGGAACGAGGAAACACGGAGATAACTTCAATTCACAGTCTATAATGATCAGTGGTTATGGTTACTTGCATGTAATTTATTGTTATTATAATAGTAAGTGCATGTAACATGTGTAACAATGACACCGTAAAATAAAGTGTTAGGCTACCAGAATTGGTTCTTGACATATTCTTGAAAGGATTTATATGATTCATGAAGGGTGTCCAAATTATTCATACTCTTCACCATCAGACAGTTTTGTATATCATGGTTTATCACTGAATATTTGATTATTTAATCTGATTATTGTCTTGTTTTATTTGTTAGATGGCTACCTAGTTTGCTGAATAAATGAAGTGATAGTCTTTACTTAATGTTGTATCAGTACGTTTTCAGTGTTGTGTAGAGAAACTGCAAAAGTTGTTTAATACAGTTGACAAGCATTAGCTTAATTAAATACATACCTTTTAATTTTTTAACTTGTGGGATACAAATGATTCCTAATGAACTCGGAATCATTGAGTTCAGTTTCTGAATTTGAATGAATCTTGTGTTTCATACAAAGTCCCTGCAGTGAGTAAAGTAATTTGCTCTGCTCCTCTTACCTCTCTTTTTTCCAGATGTTGGCAGAAAAGGGTGCAGCGTGTCTGACATGTAAAGTGATCTGCTCTGGATTCCAGCCACATTCCTGGAGGTAATTTATTTTCTTGACTACAGACATAAAAAAGGGAGGAAAAGGCTTCCACGCCTGTTTCCTTTCTCTGAATGTGTATGTGGAAGGCTGGATTTACTGTATGTGTGTGTTGGGAACGACTCTGTGTGAATCTCCATGGGCTCCATGTTTTCATACCACAGGCACCACAGGCTGTTTGCCTTATTAATTACTGCAATTTTTGAAAACAAATCTATTTTACTGCATAATGACGGCCCTGCAGTTAAGCCCCAGTTTCTGGGGCCTGTAAAAGCAGGAATGTTTACCATTAACATGATGACTGTGAAGTAGAAGACACTGTTTATGTGTGTAATTACTCTGCTGTACAAACACCAGTGTGTCATTGTGAGTCAGTGTGCATTTAAACCTGACTAATATTACAAGGAATTATGAGTAATGAAAACACATTTACACAGCAACAGGAAATGGAATGGAAGCTTGAGAGGACTACTGAAATATCTAAATAAAATAGAAATAGTCGCTTTAGCTTTATAAAGCTTTCAAATTAAATCAAAACCTTAATATAATATAATTACTATTATTTGATGCTTCCAATTCCAAGACAGAGCAGCACATAAAGGATAAAAATATAATTAAAAGTGGAGAATGTGTATTTGCCACTTACACAAATCAATCATACATTTTTAATGTTTATACATTTTTAAATTACTGACAAAAATTGAGACTTCATCGGACAAAAAATCTTCAATAAATCATTATAATCTAAGTCTGATTTCATCCATCTCTCAGTTTTGCTGTGCAGTGTGCTCCAATTGGAAGTGTCAGAGACGGGATTCATTGTGTCAGAGATGTCACTGTTTGTTTGGGCTTATTTTTACGAGAAAATAGCAACGTAAACAACAATAGAACATAAGGATTTGCACATCATCACCTGCAGCGCTGCTGTGAATGGAGAAAAACAGACAGAATAAAAATAGGCCTACACAAAATATATTTCACTTAATTAACGGTTTATCACAATTAAAACCCACATTTAATCATAATAGCCTATAGTCTGTGTGAGCCTATAGTCTACCTCAGTCCTCTGCCTGTCTATTGGTTTCGGTTTAAAAAAAAACAAATGGTAATCAAAATGCCAAAAAATCATTCCCAGTACTGTGAAATTGGTGCATAAAAATTAAGACACGGCACAGTGGCAGATCTTTGTAGTAGCACTGTTAATTTAGCTCACTTGCAATACTACAACTACTGCTACTAATAATACTGAACATGTATTTGAGTATTCATCAAATACAGGAATACACACAGAAATCTATATGCAAGCCTGCAATAATTAAGAAGTAAAACTGTCCCCAGATTTTAAGTAGACCTTGAAAATGTGTAATTTATAGACACTCACATGATATGTGGAAAAAAAAAAGATAACTTACAAACATGTTTTATCAGTTTGTCCTTTAATTTTAGTTGAAACACGAGAAGGTTTTATTAATTCATCCGTTTTAATTCCAATGTTTTAGTTAAATTGTGGTCACCTTTTATCTTTTTAGGTGAATCATCTGAAAAAATGATTACAACACACGTTTAAGAAGGAAATTAATAATAAGCGATTGATGTCTTAATTCATGTACACAGTATTTTCTTTCTGCATGTCACATACAGGTCTCTGTAGTACAGAGCCCCTAAAGGGACATGGTGGTGGAAAAAATACTTTTCAAATCTTTTGCGTTCTCTCGCAAAACCAGCGATTGATGTCTTAATTCATGTACACCGTATTTTCTTTCTGCATGTCACATACAGGTCTCTGTAGTACAGAGCCCCTAAAGGGACATGGTGGTGGAAAAAATACTTTTCAAATCTTTTGCGTTCTCTCGCAAAACCAGTTGAGTTCAGACAAATACTTCCTGTTAACTTTACAGCTTGCAGTGTGGTTCATACAGCTATTTACCTTCACAATGGAGCGCTTCATAGTTTCATTTTGAACTTGGACTCAGGTATAAAGAAATACAGTCAGTGCTTAAGGCACGGTTTACATTCTCAAACGCTGGTTGCTTAATGTAGGCTACTAAAACAGTGACATTGGAGGACCAAATTCAGTAGCCTTATTAATAATTACTATTAATACCAATAACACTATTAATATTAATATTAACATTTTGCGAGAGAATGCAAAAGATTTGAAAAATAATTTTCTCCCCAACCCGTATTTTTTCCACCACCGTGTCCCTTTAGGGGCTCCGTATACGGGAATAGACATGTCAACAAAAAGGACAGATAACAAATATCAAAGTTCCTGCATGACCTATTAAAACATTTTATTATATTATTAAATAGACATTTCAAACCTTTGTATTTGTAACTATTATTAAATATTGTGGTCACGATATTGAAATAAAGCATATAAATTCATGTATTAGGATAATGCACTTTAATACGTTTGACTCATAACTTGTAATAGCGCTACTTAGCTGTCAAAAGCAGCAAATCCCTGTTGCTGAAGAAATGTCACCGGTAACTATAGCCATCGCAAAGGCCAAAGATAGAAATAAAGGGGATATATATATTTAGGGGATTTTAGAGAATAAAGAAAATATTAATGCATTTCATTTATATAATGAATAATGCATTTAAGTAATAATGCATTAAATAATTAGAATACTAATTATAATAATGCATTAAATAATTAATGCTCACTTAAATAATGCATTTAAGTGAGGAAAAATAAGTAGATATAATGGGATAATGGGATTTCAATAATAGCATTAGGCTAACTGAGACTTGTCATAGCACTTGCATATCGCTCTTTTGTTGATTGCTTCCATTGTCCTCATTTGTCGCTTTGGATAAAAGTGTCTGCTAAATGACTAAATGTAAATGTAATTTTGAGCTATATGCAAAATAGTTTGGGAAAGGTTGACATAAGGTAATGTAAAAACAAGCAGGCCAGGCTTATTTCAGTAGTTTAAAACTCAAAAAAATATTTGTTGCAGAAGGCTGAACACATTTGCATGACAACTGTAGGATTGATTCAGTTTATATAGAGGTCTGTGTTTTCAAGTAGACGATTATTTGGTGGGGCACTGTCCCATCAGCCTCTGCAGCGGAGATGAGGCTGGTACAATGCCTAATAAACTATAGCTGTGATTTCTGCAGGAAAGCTTGCATACAGTGCCGCTGCAGTCAGGAGGAGCATGTGTCCAGCTCCGACACTGAGGATGACCGCAAGGTGGGGAGACTGCTGGCAGAGTCCTGTTATGCCCATCTCACAACTAAGGTTAAGGGAGGAGACGGCACGAGGGTCTATAAACGCAACCGCATGATCGTCACCAACCCAGTGGTCTCACGTAAAGACCCAACGTTCAACACCGTCACCTATGACTGGGCCCCACCAGGCCTCACCCAGAAACTGGTAAGAGAGCCCAGGAGAGCTAACACAAGTCATGCTGAATACCTGTGAAAACTCCAATATACTCTGACAAATTTACACTTAGTAGTTTATTATTGTAGTGTGAAGTGAAAGTGCACTGTAAAAAATCAAAAGTTCAGAAAACTTAAAAGTTTAAGGCAACCAGCTTCAGAAGATTTTTGAGTTCTCAACTTTTGTTGTATAAAATGAAAACAAGAAGTTGAGAAAACTCCTTAAGCTGGTTGCCTTAAACTTTTAAGCTTTCTCAACCTTAGATTTTTTACAGTGTAGTTCAGTGCTGATGAGTCAAGCAGAGCTACTGATGTGGTTTAGTTGGAAAAAATTAATGGTAGTGATTAGCTAGTGAAAGTTCAGTTTTATCAGATACAAAAATTTCTACCAGCCTTTTCCCCCAATTTGCATATATAAAATACAGAAGCCCTGACCAACATGGTGAAAAAAACATCTGTCTGCTGTAGTGTCTGAGGCCTTCCTTGGTGTCATTCTCTGTAAAAAAAAAAAAAAATAAAAATACATACATAAACATACAAATAAGGATTCTGGAGGCAACACATGAAACATGATACATTTTCATGCCCCTAAACATGATGCTGAACAACACTAATTGTGATTGGTTGCTTTACATGTCAGTCAGAAGGCAGTCCTTGGCCAATGAAAGCTGTCTGAAGGTCTGGCTACACGAGACTACATATGTTTCATATGGTATTTGTTGTCAGTTGTTGCAACTGGAGCTATTTTTCAATTCAATTTCAATTAAATTCAATACACTTTATTGTCCCCAATGGGGAAATTTGTCTCGGACCCTGGAGCCCACATACACATACACTGATCAACATTACATTGCATAATAAAAATCCACATAAAGATAAAAACCAACATTCAAAGCCACAATAACAACCATAACCAACAAGGGGTTACATGTATAAATTACATGCTTAAAACATAATACATGTAATTATACATGTAACCCCTTGTTGGTTATTTCTAGTTGTTTGACCTTCAACATTTGGATTATCAGTGTTGTTATTGTTTTTGAAAATATATATTTGAAATTAAACAAACATGCAACAGTCTTTTTAAGTGGACCAAAATAGAACCCAGCTGCATTCGTAGCAGGTTTTCACAGCAGGGCACCAGAATGCACTGGTTCTCACAGATGGCACCAAAACGAGTATTGTGAGGTTTGGTCACACGTCACTTAAGGTATGAGAGTTTTAGTTGACTGCTTCCTTCTTTTATTCCTGGGCACCAGCCAGAGTTAGTTTTTCTAGAGTTACATCATCTAATGAAAGATGTACAGTTGTTTCTCTATATTTTATTCTGAATTCAACAAACTGAATGATCATTTGTTATTAAAGGACGTCAGCTATACAACATCTAATGCAAATTAGAAAATCATATTGACAATACACTAATAATGCCAAGGACCCTGGAGAAAGGTTTGGTAAAGTGATGCTTATGGTCCGCTTGTTCAAGTGATGTCCTCCACTGGTTGCAAGGAGTTATAGTACATTTAAACAGTCTTGAACACAAAGAAAGCTTGTGTACAAACTCCTGGAGCACCAAGAAGGTCTTAAGAGTCTGGAACATGCAGATTAATTTACCTTGGAGGTGAAGGCTCTGAAGCTGATGCAGAAGATCCTGACAAACTAAAACTTGCAGATGTGAGAGCCTTGAAGAGAAAGTTTGCTTGAACTTTAATTTTTGCAGAGCTTTCTTGATTTGTTCAGTACTTTAGAGCTTCAGATTGTGGAGAGTTTAAGAAAATTTTTAAGAGACATGTTTGCTTCCAACTTTTTAGTCCTTCCTGAGCTGGAAGGATTTGCAAACTGGCGCTTTTCTGTTTCAGTGATCACTAGCCACAGTATGGCCCAATCCTATGTGCTTACAATTCACAGTTTGGACAGCGTCTTTTAGGTTTTACCTATGAATTATTGGTAACACTTTATTTTAAGGACCAGTTCTCGCTAATAATTAGTTGCTTATTAGCATGCATATTACTATATAGTGTCTGTTTATTAGTACTTATAAAGCACATATTAATGCCTTATTCTGCATAACCATATTTCAGATCCCTTATTCCATAAACCCCATATCTAAACTTAACAGCTACCTTACTATGTATGAATAAACAGCAAATTAGGAGTTTGTTCAGGGAAAACTCTTAGTAAATATGTGTTCCCTATTCTAAAGTGTTACCGAATTATTCACTTTCCAAACCACTATTTTTTACCTTGTCATGTGCACATAAAATTTGTCTTTTTTTTTTGGTTCTTTTGTTGTGGTTAACTGTATTAATTTTAAATAAGTGACATGAAACTGTAATGCATAAAGACCTGGGACTACTTCACAGCAGTGCAGTTAAACGACAATCATCAACAAGTTTGAAAATCAGCGAACCAGTTAGAATCAAGATTTCAACAGTATTATAGTACACGTATAATTATGTCTTAGGTTTCTGGCATTTCTTGTCAAATGTCAGTCTGCTATGTTTTACAGGTCTTACAGGCGTTTGGCTGGTGTTTGGTGAAACACTTGCAACTCAAGTTAAAAATAGCCCTCTCTATTAGCTAAAAGTATGGAGCAGCCTTGCTTAATCGTGTTGTTGGACACATACCTTACATTTGACAATGGAAAAAGCCACAAATAAATTTGTCTGACTGATCTCACATGAATTTGAGGGGATCATTGTATGGCAAGGTAGGAGGGTGGATGAAGGATGCCAGGCTAGGTTGGGGATTTGTACAGTTTATTTTGATAGCAGAATGCGCTGGCTGCTGCTACCACCACCAGAGTAAAGCAGCTCAAAGGGTCTGCTTTGTGAAACAAAGCTCTCATTTAGTCATCTATTTTCAGCAGGGAGGGTCTGCACACATGTGCAGTAGGACAGGGCTCTAGAAACAAGCCCTATACTTTGCCCAGAGTCGGCTGCCAGGAATCATGCCGCCTGTGTGCCTAAAACCCTTTCATCTTTTGTTTTTCTCTCAGCTTTCTCTGTATACTGCGGTTTTTAAATTAAAAGGTTTTGGAAAGCTTTGTTCTTAGCTAGTTGTTGGAGGAACATTTACATTTCTGCTGTTTGAGTTGAATGAGTGAAACATTTGTGCTGTTTTTGTCCTTCACATAGAGTTTTGAAAGTGGAAGAATGTATTTTTCGGGAAAATTTAAAGCGAGTTATTTGAAATGTGACTAATTGCAAGGGATTTTTTTTCTTTCACAAAGCAGGGTCCCATTTAGTAAATTGAAGGCCTTATTGTAGCAACACAGCTAGACGCTGGCTGAAGCCCCTGATCTTTTGTTAATAAGCTCTGAATGAGCTCTGGTTTTTATACATTTTGTGAAATAAATAAGGCTTAATGATCATTTCATAGATCAAAATTGGCAATATCAATAAATTAGACTATCTCTTGTCGCTATTAAAGACGACGAGTGAAAAGGAAGGGGTTGCACATGAAACCCTGGTTCATGTAGTTTTATTTACAAACTTTATAAAGTTTGTAAATAAAGGTGAGATGAGGATTTTTATTAATCTGAGTGACTTGATTCTTTTGAATCCATTCACCAATGACCCAATTCATTCAAGATCTACCCAATCTATTCAGTTAATTCCATTTACCAGAAAGATTTGTTCAGATTCGTTCAGCTGTTTAAACCTTTTCTGCAGTCAAATGTATTTGTATAAAGTGCTTTTCATGTTTGCAAAGCAGCTTTACTGTTATGTCTTAATGCCGTATTGCTTTGCCATAGAGCAAGTTTTAGGGCTCATATAACATTGATTATATAGTGTTGTCTTGTCTAGCACATAATCAGTGCTCCAGTGACTCCAGTGGCACATGTCTGAGTATTCAGGAGCAATTAAGATATTTACATATTAGTCAGTATTGTTCTATTAAGAGATTTAAATGTTGGTTGGTTTTGTTCTACACAACAGTAAGCAGTTCATAAAAAGAACTGATGAAAATATGGATGTTGCAGATGAAAAGTCTGGAAAACGTTGGATGCTCAGATACACAACTGAGCATTCAAAAGTAATTAGGGTGTTTAGATAATGGTCAGGTTTGCTCTAAGAAACAGTAAACAATTCTTAACAAGCATCAACATTCATTCTATTGTCATGTCTGGTGTGTCTGTGCTGCATGATTCATGATTCAGATGATGAGATTAAATGAAATGGGACAGTGAGTTACCCTCCAGAAGCAGATTTTCTTATCCCTGTCTTAAACAGTGTTCACTCTTAAAACAGATGTGTTAAAAACAACACAACCTGTGTTATATCTTAACTAGAGGTCGACCGATAGTGGATTTTACTGATACCGATAGCTAGGTTGGACCACACTGGCCGATACCGATTAATCAACCGATAGTTTTTAAAATGGTAAACGAAAACTAAAACAGAGCTTTACTATTTTTAAAAAAGCAGTAGCAGTACTGAACCATACTTTGTAAATGAATAAACACATTAATATTAATTATTATATTGATCATTGAAGTTATTTCATAGTTTACTAATGTTAAAAAAAGAAACTTTAAAATGTAAAAATATAGCCTATTAGTAATAGTAAATGTTGAAATGAACACAGTAGGAACAATACTTTTACAGCTTTCATTAATATTACAAAATGTAGCGAATCAGCTCATGGGGAAATATGAATAATTAATCATAACTAGTTATAATTATAAATATTTAGATCCGCTGTA
>NW_015551107.1:611865-612008 GCF_001515605.1 Sinocyclocheilus anshuiensis
ATCAAAAGAAAAAGAAACAGTGGGAATTGTTCCTAGTTCTATCTTGGCCTACATTGTGTTGAATAGTAGCTGCCCTTCAATGTATTAGGCCTGGCACGGAGGAGTGAGAAGAAGTAGAGAGGAAACAGGGATTAGGCTACTAA
>NW_015551108.1:0-295 GCF_001515605.1 Sinocyclocheilus anshuiensis
ACAGGAGGTAAATGATCTCAAGCAACAGATCACGGCGATATCCCACAAGAACCCCAGCAGAATAGAGTTACAGGAGGAAATCAATAGACTTCAAAAGGCTCTGACAGCTATTGAACAACAAGAGCACCTGGAAGAAGGACAGAAAGGACCTGGAAAGGAAACTTTCCCACCTGGAAAGGAAACTTTCCCACACAAAATTACTATTAAAGCAGCAAATTCTGAGCTCTTAGACAAAGTTGCCAGAATTGAGACTCTGATCCAGCAGCTGAACAACACTCAAGACAAACTTGACATG
>NW_015551108.1:423-1134 GCF_001515605.1 Sinocyclocheilus anshuiensis
CCAGCAGGTCCAACCCCCTCAGGTGCACCAAGCTACGAAGGGGGGAGCCAGCACTTTCTGCTTAACAACTCAGCAGACAGAACCATAATACCTCCATCAACCACAGAGAGGATGGGGTGCCTTCCAAGCATCCTTGCAGCAGTGCATGATGTGACCCCCAGAGACCTTGACTAGCTAGCCAGAAAAATCCCAGCATTCACATGGCCAGGAAAATAATAGTTTCCTACTTTATGGCAGTACTAGCAGTATTAGCAGCTCATATAAATGGGACCAGAATAAATCAGTCTGATCTTGGGCGAAGAAATCCCCATTTTCAGCACTGTGTAGGTGATCTGAGCGATGCTCCTCATTTCACTGATTTAAGGCCTTATTATGTGTTATGTATCATTGTATTCATATCGACCCGCTCATGTGAAACATTTACGTAACTTCTTATACATGCGCGCACCAGTTTCTGATCAAAATCAGATAAAACTACAGCTTGAATGTGCCTTCCTACAAGCAGTAGAAAGTTTTCAGTGCTATAATGTGTTTAAATCGTACGATAAGAAACTAACCTGATTTTAGCGAAGAAATCCTAATTTCTGTTGTTAGTAGAGGGTACGCCTTTTCTGACGAATAAATCCCAGATTAGCAGCCCATATAAATGGTACCAGAATAAATCAGTCTGATCTTGGGCGAAGAAATCCCCTTTTTCAGCACTGTGTAGGT
>NW_015551108.1:4838-5244 GCF_001515605.1 Sinocyclocheilus anshuiensis
GAGACGTGCAAGTATTCAAACTTAGTCTTATTAATTGATACATTAGGTATCATTTGCACCTTTTTACAAAGGTGTATTTTAATTAAGAATCGGATGTTTCCTTCAGGCTGGAGATTTGCTGAATATCAAATGGTACCATAGCTTCATATTTTTATTTCTCTGCTCTTTACTGCTTAAGCTTTAACAATTTGGGGTCGACAAACGCGGATACGCGTTTTGTGGCATCTTCTCCTGATAACACCGAAAAGAACTTAAATTACACTTTCAGTTTTGATCTTACAGATAAGAGCAATACATCAATCGAATATGTAAATGGTCTACTTTTATTTGTATACACACATAATAACAACAAAACTTTGTGCATTTATAAAATAAAGAAAACAAACAGGGTGCGCTGTCTGCCGCC
>NW_015551108.1:5427-6976 GCF_001515605.1 Sinocyclocheilus anshuiensis
AGCTTGACATGTCTACTTTTAAACGAAGTAAGTCATGACGAAAACAAATATTATGTGACAAAGTAATCAGTATGAAACCAACGCGATGTCAAGTCTTGGCCGTCGCCCTCATTATCACGCCCACGCACCGATTGCGCTTTTGATATTACAATAGTCCACGTGAGACGCGCGCGTGTAAACGCCCACATCACAGCAAACAAAGCAGCAAGACCTCAAGTTTTTTTTATTTTACTGTTCGCGTCGCGCTGAGCGGAATAAGACTGAATTCACCTCAAGAAGCTTTGGATTAGCTCAGGAAAAAAACAATGCAGCGGCTTGATACAGCAGTGATCATAAACACGACTAAGTCTTTTTTTATTAACCTACTTTTGTATTAGTAATAATCAAGTGAAACATTATGAAGTTTCATTCACAGCATCTAAATGTCACGATGCCAGGATGTTTTTTTTTATGTTCTATAACAGACAGAAATACGATATAAAAGTAATATGAGTTATAATGTTACTAGCCTAATGTCAGTAAGAATGATTAGTCAAAACTTTACTGTGATAGGATTTTCTCTGTTCACGAATATAGCCATATATGTTTATAACTATAGTTTTTGGATTGTATAGGTCTACATACAAAGCATGCTTGTGTTTATGAATGTAACTAAGCTTCTGTTAATGAATATCTGCTCTGGTGTAAATATTTTGAATGTGTTATACCCTTGTCTTATGAAGTAATGACGCTGAAATGTTTGAAACTGTTTCAATTTTCGTTTGGGACTGTGGCTGCATCACCGGCATCTTGCACAAGAAAGGCACACGCATGTTGTTCAGTTTTGAGTTCGCTGGAAAATCATACTGAGTAAGTGCACAGTATAGTAATTGTAATTTTATTATTCCTAGAATATGTGGTAATATTATTTGTGGTTGATAGTTCTCAGTCACACACCTGACTGAAAGGCTCATTATGCAGCTCATTATGCAGGCCTTTGTCTTCTCTGGTGTGAATCACATCATTATCCATGACCATTCACGCCCCCTCGCATATTCCTTTTCTACACAAAATGTGTCTTAGAAAATTTAAATCAATATATTGTTTTCTGTGAGTGAGTAAACAAGATGATTTTCACATCATTCTGAAGCAAAAACTCTAGACTTCAAGATCAGTTTTCAATAGTCTTGTGAACAAATGTTCTGTATGTGTTTTATGGCCTTATTTCAGTGACTTTAAAATGTTGGTTTTTCACTAAGCACGCATAAACGTTTTCTCAAAAACACAATCACATACATGCATGCTGCCCACATATTATTGTAGCCCAGTTTGTGCTGATTATGGTGCTACTAAACTTAGCCATTAAAATGTTTATTAGCAACTGAAAAAAGCACAAATGTCAGGACATGTCAAAACTTCTCCAGGGCCCAAAACACCCTCGGACCACAGAGGGTTAACCCTTTCCTATACCAACTGTATGCGTGCGTGTGTGTGTGTATGTATGTGTATGTTAGACTAGTTTAAGTGTTTATGTAGTATGTTAGACTAGTTTAAGTGTTTATGTAGTTAA
>NW_015551108.1:7050-13643 GCF_001515605.1 Sinocyclocheilus anshuiensis
TTCATTGTTTGCTCATAACTGGAGTCCCTAATCATGCAGATTTATGCTACATGCTCTGAGTAGTATTGTACAGTAAGAAAGTTATTTTCCTTAACCAGGAAATTAATGTTCTTATAATTAACAGACAGTTGACACTGAGAGGTCAAATTAATACTTACAGCGGATCTAAATATTTATAATTAATTATAACTAGTTATGATTAATTATTCATATTTCCCCTTGAGCTGATTCGCTACACAGAATTGGAAAAAGGATCAAGGAGGAAGGAACGCAACTTATTGATCTGACTCCTGTTGATACAGCCTTAGAAGCTATTGCTCGCCTTCCGCCCGCTAGCGCGGCAATCATTCGGTCTTGGTCTGCCGCTGACACAGCGCTTTGAATTTCTACTATTGTAGGATATGTTGTGACTCTGGCACTTGCCTCCCTCCTCCACAAGCGAGTGAATGCCATCCAAGAGTCTTTCAACAAGTGCACGTCTGGCATCCCGCGCATGTTCCCTGTTTGTGTCTTGTGTGTGCCTGTTCTATCTGCCTCTTGTTCCAGTGCCCGCTGACGTTGACATTGACAATGGGAACCTCGCTGAGCAAAAGGGGGATATATGTAGGATCTATATCGAACAGACACAGATACGCCATTGAATCAACTCATCACGAGAAGAATTGGAGGAGTGATGAAAAACTAATCCAATCAGGAGACAACAGAGATCTTTTGTATCAAGGACTAAAAAGTTCTTTCACAACATATAGTTGAGAGATACCTCGTGATCGCTTATGCATGGAACCATTATATATGCACAGGAAATGGCTAATTTAATCACATCCTCCCGGTTTGCACGCGCACACAGGATCTATACAGCATGACCTCGGGAACACATGATTCCCCTCACATCCTGCATTCCAAAAGAACCGCGCTCTGGTCGTTGCAACAGAGGAACACACGCAAACTCACATAGATGATTTAAAAGACAATCATTTAAAAAAAACTCATAAGTAGTGAAAACTATGTTCACAAATAATATATTTTATGTCTTTCTGTGCTCGATGTGTTTCATGTAATCGGTGCAACTTTAATCAATGCCTTATAACGTTTCCTTTTAGCAGATAAAGCTATTAATATGTGTGTAAGATAGGTGAAGTTTAGTGTTTAATGCCTGAACAGATGCTCGCTTGCTCGCTGCTTGCTCTCTGGATCTTTGGCTCTTCCGCCTTATTGATTGCGCTACAAAGCGCTCACAGCCATCAACATCAGGCTAGTGATCCTCCAGAACTCCAAAACTTCGTCAAACTTCATGACTGCAGAAATCTTCAAAACTTAGTCTTCGCAAACAGATTCTGAGAAGGACTTCCAGCGCGTCGTCACGTCACAAGGAAACCAACCAATCCCCGGAGGGCATCCCCAGAAAAACGTCAGACATCGACCACGTCAGCAGCCAATCCGCAGCCCCGGGATTCCCTCAAGTAACCATCCAGGAAGCCTGTTGTCAGCTGTCAGCTCGAACGCAAATACAAAACAAGGCTTCATCTCTTGCTGAACGGGTGCTGAATTGAGTTTAAGCAGTAAACATAAGTCAAGTCTCTGCTTTTATGAGTTTTCTCAGGTTGAATTTAAAGAACTCGTAGAAAACGAGTATTAGAACTTTGGGAACTTCATGCAAATGCAGCAACTCATTTCCATTTTGTGTGTATGTGTGTGTGTGTGTGTGTGTGTGTGTGTTAGCTTAGTTTAATGTACCATAGAATAGTGAATAAACTTTTGTTTAATTTATAAAGAAGTATTGTCTTGTGTTGTGTATTTTTAAAGTTAAAACTCTGCCCAGATCCAGCAACCTAGCTCGTAGCTTATAAATTATCACAAGCATGTATTAACCTGTGGTCTACTTGCATTTGCCTTCTGCCTCTCTCTCTCTCTCTCTCTCTCTCGCTCTTGCTCTCGCTCTCTCTCGTGTTTCCACAAGTGAGCCAGCATGTCTCAGACATCCAGCCCTGCCACTCATCAGGACTACCCGGAGACCCAGCAGAGCACTGTGATGGACATCATTCAGCCTAAAGCAGTCATCAACCTGCAACGGCAGGGAAAGGAACAGCGAGACTGCGACACAAGTGGACACCTGACACCAAGCCTGGACAACCAGGAGCTGACCAGCATCATCTTCTCCTTGGCCCACACCCTCAAGGGCCTCAGACAGGAAGTAAATTATCTGAAACTGCAAGTCACAGAGTGCCACAGGGAACTGACACCCACGCAGCGAGAGACCGCACAGGACAACAACAAAGACCCATTGCGCAACAGAAGGAGATCACCAGTCTTCAGGAGGCTCTAACAGCTGCTGGACACCGAGAGCAGCTTGAAAAAGTCCACCAGACAGGACCTGGAAAAAGAACTGTTTCACACAGTCACTGTTAAAAAAAGCGTATGTGGAACTTAATGAGAGAGACACTAGAGTTAAGGCCTTGAAGTTGAAGTCCAAACCCTGACTCAGCAGTTCTGCAACATTAAAGAGGAGCTTGACATGGATCAGAAAGAATTGAAACAGTCCTACAGACTGTGCATGGACTCAAGTAAAAGGCACCCTGCTGCACGTCACACAGCCAGCAGTGCAAACCCCCTCACCCCCACAGATACTGTACAAAGGGGGGAGCCAAAGCGTTCTGCTTGACATTTCACAAGCTAACTTCGTGAAAACCTCTGCAACTGCAGAAGGAAAAGGTTTAATTCAGGCAAGCCCTGAAACAGCACACGGAGTGACACTCAAAGACCTCAACCGAATGACCAGAAACATACCTGCATTCTCACCAGAACTCGCAGGAGACCATGACGTCCATGCTTACCTGTAAGATATTGACTTTCACCTGCAGTCTTGGACCAGTGTGAATCACCAAGATAGACTCTATCTGCTCTGGATCACCTCTAGCCCAGATGTGCAGCTCTTCCTGGCTTGACAGCCAGGACACATCCAATCGGCTACTTGCTACTAGCAGCTTAAACAAGCCATCATAAAGGAATTCTCAGACCCAGAGTCTGAACATGGACTGATCGCTGTCCTAGCCATTAAACAGGGCCAGTATGAAACTCCACATGCATACTACCACAGACTTCGGAGCTCACAATGAACCTGGGATGGAGGAGGACACCAGCTTCAAGAGCCTTTTCCTCCGAAACCTCCACCCCATTGTAAGTCACCATTTAGGCATTATGACCTGCCACACAATGCCTATTTAACAACTGCGTGACCTGACACAGAAGGCTTTTAACAAGCACGAGGCTTCCACCAAAAGTGTTTGTAAGACCCCACCGATTCTGAACTGCTCAACCCAGAATCCAAAGTGGGCACAAGAAAGCACCCAGCATTGCCACAATGCAAGGCCCTTCTACAGTAAGCCACTAGCAGAGGACAGAGCCGTCACCATGGCAAAAGACCCAGGTTACAGACCAACCACTGGCAGAAGCCATGGAAAAGGGTGTCCTCACCCTGCGAACACCACGGTATGTCCAACTGCAGTCCACCACAACATCCTCCTCCACACCCTTCACACAGGTGCCAAACGGAGGCTGCAGAAGGACATCTGGAGTTGCAGGAGCTGCTGACACTAGCAAAAGAGCTCCTTGAACAAAACTCAGCTGAGGAGTACTGGGAAGGACAAACTTCTGACTCCTTGCCTAATGCAACACAGCATCAGACCCCTCCAAGGGAGGAGCATCCCGCAAAACCAGTTGACACCCCAGAAGCAGTCAGACAACGTTGGATGGAGCAACGGGCCCACATGCCCAACAGCGAAACCCCTACCAACACAACTCAGGCACAAGGACAAACTTCTGACTCCTTGCCTAATGCAACACAGCATCAGACCCCTCCAAGGGAGGAGCATCCCGCAAAACCAGTTGACACCCCAGAAGCAGTCAGACAACGTTGGATGGAGCAACGGGCCCACATGCCCAACAGCGAAACCTCTACCAACACAACTCAGGCAAGCTCAAGTCAGTGCTGCCACAAGAGCAAAACTACACCACAAGCATCAGACTTCTGGTGAAGTTTGAGCAGAACAGAGGCTAACAACCACCTGCTGCCCTCCTGCCACCATCACTAGGTCAGTCTGAAACTCTCTTCACACTACAAAATCTCCATTACAATTCCCTGCGACGCCCGGAACCACCTGCTCTCTCACTGCTGAGAATCCAACCCGGCTGTTCCACACCGCGGGTACCACGGATAGCCTACTGTCTAACAACACCTACAAACAACCATCTGACTCAGACCAACTCACTTCAGGATGACAGGTGACAGTTCCTCGACAGCTGCTGCACAAGCTAGAGGACCCGCACCTTGCTACAGCCTACATCACCACAGCACACTGCCTGACAGCATCCACTACCACTCCTGCAGGCACCAACAGCCAGAGAGCCACCACAGCCTTCAAGCCTTGCGTGCCAGAGGTGTGTCTGTTTTTCCTGATTATTATTTTCCGTCGTTCACCGTTGTCTACAGGAGACAACAACGCTCGAAAGGGGGGGAATATGTAGCATTTGGACCAATCAGACACACAATTATTCATTAGATTTAACAAATTAATTATTCATTAGATTAAAACCACTTATTCTCTGGGGCGTTTTTGGTATTTTCGCCTAAATTTGACATACTCAAATTACAATGTTTGCCCTACACACATACAATGGAGGAAATGAAAAAAAATGGTTTCATTGTAAACAAAACCATTTGAACTACAAAATATGAGTGTAATTCTTTATAAATAACATTATATATTTTTCAAATATTACAGTAAACACAAAAAAAAACATAGGCGCTTTTTGAGTTTTAAAACAAATGATTTTTTTGAAATTCTGTAATTCAGGTTCTATTAGGCCCAGCTCTCTGGCCGGGTCCGCAGAGTTTAACTGGTTTTAACAAACAATCACAGACCCCTCACCCAACACCAGTCTCAGTGCCTATATGTCTGATCAGATAAACTTTACGACCTAAAAGCATGTAGAGAGAATCTTCCTCCCTACTCAATTCTCTCTAAAACAGACACATGGGTGATTCTATAATTGGAGATACATTTGGCATTGCAGAAAGTTAAGAAAAAAAAATTTTCACTAACAGATTTTTTTTTCAGTATCTTATTGAAAACGTATTTAATTTTAATAATTCAGTGCTTGCCAAACACAAGTTACTTCCTTTTTTTTACTTTTAATGAAAAAACAGATGTCTTTATGGTATTGTTTGTCAACTCTGTTACGGACAAATTAGCCAATGTGTAGAAATAACAATAAACCATAACAGGAAAAATCCTTCTTGTTTCATTAGACAAACAGTTCTTACATTCCATCACTTGAAACTGAGATGATATTTCACCTATGCATACCTTTAAAATGTAAAAAATACCTGTCTTCACAGAACCGTCCACTTGGAGCAAATATTTTTCATCTGAAAATGTATTATATTATACGGGTGCAAAAATAAATCAATAATGTTTATTAGGATTTTAAACATCAAATGTATTGTTTTTTTGTGAAAATAGTTCATAAACAGAGTTGATCCTTTTAAGTAAGAGAATTGTAAAGCAACAGAATTGACAATTGTCCGATGGACTGTCAATTCTGACTGTAAAAGAGTTGACGCAAGATTTATGGACACATTTTTATAAGAAAAAAATATATATGTTGTAGAATTAGGTAAATGACTCTTTAGGGCTTTTATAAATAAAATGAATGAAATATTACAAAAAGAAAAGTACAATAAAATATTTTGATTACACAATGAGACATGATTGAAAAAATGCACTGACTAAATCGGACAACAAGAAATCATGATTTTCAGCTATTTAAGACACTTTTTGCAAAAAATATTATATTGTTATGGACTGTAACATGCAATGTAATGCAAGTATCATACATTTAACTAAACAAAACAGAGGTTTAGTATAAGCTATAGACCCTGTTGTAAAACGGTGCTGATGGTTTTACTCAGGTGGTTAACTGACTCTTTTCATAGCTTCATTCTCTGGTTTTCCTGATGGTTTCATCCATCAAGCCTCATTTCCCCTTTCCCGATGTAAGAGTGATTGTATGTTTGTTTGTTTAGATTAGTTATTTGTGTTAGCATTTATTTAATAAAACGTTTGTGCACAAATTACATGAGTTTCTGGTCCTGCTTGTGAATAATGTCCTTTTACGATTCTGATCCAGCTACATGCTCTAATGCATTAATATTGTAGGAAAGATATGTTATGTGGCCACGAAAATATCCTTTATTAGAGTTGATATGAACTTACACTGAATGTTCGCTGGACGAACAGATTATTTGATGGCAATTTAAAGGGGTAATATGATGTTGCTAAAAAGAACATTATTTTGTGTATTTGGTGTAATGAAATGTGTTTATGCGGTTTAAGGTTCAAAAAACACATTATTTTCCACATACTGTACATTATTGTTTCTCCTCTATGCCCCGCCCATTCGTTGCATCCAGTGGGGACATCATTTTCTTTACGCATTGTCTTTTTATGCATTGCGTTGCATCACGCCACGTTAACATAAAACCATGTCTGCATTTGTGATCTGAGAAATGACAAACAACAAGCCGTACTCTACAC
>NW_015551108.1:13709-16037 GCF_001515605.1 Sinocyclocheilus anshuiensis
TAGATATGTGGGGGCGTGTTAGAACGAGCCGTTTTAGGTAGGCGTGGCTGACTCTTAACTTTTATAAAGAATATCTCTTTGGATTTGAGACTTTAGTCTTTGCAACTTTACAGATCTTCTTTATGCACCAAGAGCTTGTAACACTCCAAAGAGAAAGGAAAAATTGAAATCGCATCATATGACCCCTTTAATTCTGCTACAGTTACAACTGGCAACTGATATAACTAATTGTAATTAATCAATTAATTGTAATTATTTATATACATTTCTCTTTTGAGCTAATTTGCTACACTGCATTACAGTAATCCAGCCGAGTGGTAACAAAGGCGTGGATTACTGTCTCAAAGTGTTGCCTCATAGAACTTAAATGTGGAGTGTTCGCATAATGGTGCTGTGATAAAGATATTGACCTGGCGAGCTGTCCCGTATCGGATGTTCCATGTTTTCAGGAGCACAGACTAGATAACGGGACCCTACTATCAACGTTAAAGGTTTATGTGGCCGCTTTTGCTTCGATTTGTTCCCCAGTTAGCGGGCAATCGATCGGGAAGCATGCCCTGGTGGTCAAATTTCTCAGGGAAGCGAGGAGACTACATCCCCCACGCCCACCTTCAGTGCCGGCGTGGGACCTAACGCTGGTTGTAAAAGCTCTCTCTCTTCCCCCGTTTGAGCCCTTGGAATTTGTTGTTATGAGGGAGCTCCCCCTCAAAGCTACTCTGCTTCTTGCCCTTGCCTCGGCTAAGTGCATGGGAGATTTGCACGCGCTCTTTGTGGATGATGATTGTATTTGCTTTGGGCCTAAGGATTGCAGTGTTACTCTCCAGCCCAGACCAGGCTACATGCCTAAATCTCTTTCTACCCCTCTAAGGCGCAGGTCATTTCTTTGCCCGCTTTGTCTGCTGAGCCGTCGACCTCGCATGACGGCGAGGCTCAGAGCGCTTTTTGCCCTTTTAGGGCTTTAAGGATTTGAATCGACCGCTCAGCCATTTTTCATCAGTCTGAGCAGCTCTTTGTGAGCTACGATGGATGTGCTAGGGACGAGCAGTATCTGAGCAGAGGCTTTCTCACTGGATAGTGGTCACTATCTGCTTATTCAATTCAATTCAAGTTTATTTGTATAGCGCTGTTGTGAATTTGAGTCATTTGTTTCTAATTTTTCTTATCTTTTCTTTGTACTACATCTCCCACAATTCCTAGTAAACTGCATTTCCATATATGGTGCACTACATTACCCATATTTCCCTGGTTAAGGTTTATAAATAGACCTTACTTCCTTCCTTTGTCCCTTTTGCATTGGTGAGGTGTGGGTGTTTGAATGGACACCCAACCATGTTCTTTGAGTCCTTTCCTTAGGATGCGTTAATGACTTAAAATCATCCTGTTTATCCTATGCATCCTGTTCATCATGTCCAACCTAGTAGTCCTGCTCCACGTGACTTTGTGAACTTCATGTCATGTGAATTGCTAAAGATTTATGCTTCTTCAATCGAATGGAATAAAAGAGAGCAAAGGACTGGTGTTTTTCCAGTGTTTTAATCAGACACACCACCAAGTTTCTACAATTTAACGAACTTTGGATATTTGAACATCTCATATTCAACAAGCGGTTTTCACGATACAAATCGTTGCAAAGCAACTTTACAGCAAATTAAGTTTCTACAATATTTAGTGGTAGCTTATCAGTGGTGACTGTCAGTTAATGTACATATGGCAGAAATGTATGGAAAAATAAATTAAAGACGTAATCAAACAGACGATGAACACTATTAACAGCAATTATTATATGATGCAATCAAACTTATAGCAAAATGTGCTAGTTCTGTATGTTGTTTCAGGGTTGGCATCATCTGAGGTCCTCTGAGGGGATGGCATCATCTCTTCTCAGGTGCTCTGGATCCAGATGTAAATCCTAATTACCACGCGATGTCAATCCCGTGTCAGAAGCAGAGAAACAAATAGAGACATAATTAGTGTAGCTGCTGTTCCAACCAAGCAAAATGGATTTGTTTAACCCAAGCTAAAGAATAATAATGTGCATTTGATCAGATATATCTGCAGTACAAGATTATGAGATGCATTATTTGAATGCTTGGCCAAAGAGATGTGTCTTTAATCTAGATTTAAACAGAGAGAGTGTGTCTCGTCTAGTTGTAAATTGTAATCCAAGAGATTCTGTGTACTGTATTTTGGTCCAATAAGCAATATCTCTGTCTTATTCTAATTTAATAAGGGAAAATGATTGGTCATCCACATTTTTAACACACTCTGTTAGCTTAGATAATTTATAAGTTTCATCTGGTCTTGTTGAGATATATTTTTGAGTCATCA
>NW_015551108.1:16178-16923 GCF_001515605.1 Sinocyclocheilus anshuiensis
TCTATAGTGTCGAACGCAGCACTAAGATCAAGTAAAACTAGCAATGAGATACAGCCTTGGTCTTTGTGCTGACGCAAGTCATTTGTAATTTTAACAAGTGCAGTTTCTGTGCTATGGTGGGGCCTGAAACCTGAAACCTGAGAAAAATTTTTCATAGAGATCATTTTTTGCAGGAAGGAACACAATTGAGCAGACAAATTTTTCTAAAATTTTAGACATAAACTGAAGATTTGAAATGGGTCTGTAATTCACCAGTTCACTAGGATCTAGTTGTGGTTTCTTAATAAGAGGCTTAACCACCAGCTTGAATGGTTTTGGGACGTGACCTAAAGATTACGACGAGTTAATAATATTGGTTTTGGGAAAGACAACGACGAGTTAATAATATTGAGAAGTGGTTCTTCTGCTACAGGTAACAACTCTAACAACTCTTTAGTGGGTACAGGATCTAATAAGCATGTTGTTGGTTTAGATGCAGTGATACGTTTATTTAGCTCATCCTGTCCTATATTTGTAAAGCACTGCAGTTTTTCTTTGGGTGCAATGAATGAAGCTGAAGTATTGGATGCTGTAGAATCTACATTTGTTATCACATTAATTGTATCAAAATATAGTTAATTTTCTGGTTTGTTTGATTATTTTCTCTTTAATTTGGAACCTGGGCCCTGTCCCAAACATCATGTACACTTACATCTTAAAATGGCTTGACCAAACGGCTTCACATTATGAATCTTTTGAATTCCAA
>NW_015551108.1:17612-19364 GCF_001515605.1 Sinocyclocheilus anshuiensis
GGGGCCTGGCTCGCGTCTTCCGCTGCGGGTGCACCCAGGGTCCGTGGTGTCCCGGCGCCAGAGTGAAGGACATCTGGGAAGATCGCGTCCTGGGTGCACCGGGCCTGTGCAGAGAAACACACGGAGTAGAGGTGGTGGGAGAGTTAGCAGCGCACTGTATACTTACTGACTTGTGAGCATCAGCCCGGGATGTTTCCAGCGCAGCTCTCCGCTCTCTCAGCTGGGCCTGCCTCTCCACCAGGTCGCGGATCTGCTTCTCCACGGCCTCCAGCTCGACCTGCACCGAATGCAGCTTGAACGTGTTCTCACCTGCACTCAAAGGTAGACACACATCCGCCATTGAAGCAAGTAACAGTGAGTAAAACAATGGTAATGTGTGTGAATAGAGTATTAGCAATGTAAGCGAGATTAGCAGCAACCACGCTGGCGATGCTAACGGGCTATATGCTAATAGCGAACTCGGAAAATGAGAATAAAACTAGTGATAACAAGGCGCTCTGATTGTTTTTGTTGTAGAATACGATAGGGGATATATTCACATGTTATAGAAACGAAAATGATGGTGTATAAAATTGATTTTAAGATAAAAAAATAGTTGATAAAGAATTAACTTGACGGAGCTCAAACTCAAAACACACGGCAGCAAGCTAAAGGCTTATGCAAGCCGGGGACAGGAATGCTCTCTCAATATCAGAGCCCGTACCACGTGGGCTATTGCCTTTTCATGGGCCTGGTCTAGAGGCATGTCTATAATGTTTTGCAGCCGACTGGTCTTCACGGAATACTTTCACCAGGTTTTACAATTTGGACTTGCCGTCCTTGGCGTCTCAAGCACTCTTGGTGAGTCTCTAGCCTCATTTGTCTTTCTAGCTATTGCTATACTTGCATTGAGCACAGTTTGTTACGGCATGTGCTGCTGACACTGTGCAGGACTATGTACATTTTCTATTATGTGCTTTGTACTGTTGTTATACTTGCATTGAACACAGTTTGTTAGCGCATGTGCTGTGGACACTGTGCAGGACTGTACATTTTTATGTATGTGATTTTTTTACTCATTGCTATATTTGCATTGAGCACAATTTGTTACCGCGTGTGCCGTTGACACTGTGCAGGACTATGTTCATTTTTGTTGACACTGTTCAGGTTTATGTCCATTTTCATGTGCTTATTACATTGGTGTGTCTGCCTGATCTTCAGTGCAGTGCAGTTGCTCGTTCGTTTATATGCAAATTCAGTATACCTGAGCAAAAGATTACATTTACATTTAGTAATTTAGCAGACGCTTTTATCCAAAGCGACTTACAAATGAGGACAATAAAAGCAGTCAAAACTAACAAAAGAGCAACAATATATAAGTGCAAATGACAAGTCTCGGTTAGCCTAACGCAGTACACGTAGCAAGGTGTGTATATATATTGTTGCGGGGTGAATGAGAACACAGACTCGGTACTGATAGAAAGTGCCCCGGAGGGTGATTTATTGCCCACACACTGATCACACGTGCTCAGAGGAATGGTGCTCGGTGCCAGTCTCCACTCGGTGCTCGTGGGGTGAAGTGCCGTGGTGCAGATCCCTCTCCTGGGGTGCCGTCGGAGTCTGTGGATAAGGAGAAACAAGCATTAATGTCGCCTGGAGCTCCGTTTCAACCTCCCTCTGGTGCCTCTTCTCCTGGCTTTTATGGCCAGCGGGAACGAGCTCCAGGTGCGCCACTCATCACGCACAGGTGTTGTGCTTCTGTGATCAGTGTGG
>NW_015551108.1:19640-32149 GCF_001515605.1 Sinocyclocheilus anshuiensis
CAGGGGCTACGGGAGGGCTCGATGATTCCCAGTTGGAGCATCTTCTTTACCTCCTCCTCTATAGCCGGCCGGCAAACTTCTGGTATCCGGTAGGGCCGCTGCCGGACTACGACTCCTGGTGGGGTGCGGACCTCCTGCTCGAAGACCGTGGTTCTACCCGGGGTCTCACTGAACACATCCTTAAACTGACTGACCAGGGCCTCAAGTTCCGTCTTCTGGGTCGCCGACAGCTGCGGATCTACGTCCACTACTGGAGGGACGGTGTGGGCAAGCGCGGCGAGTTGCTCGGGCCGGGGAACCCACTTGTTGAGCAAGTTAACGTGGTAGATTTGCTCCGTTCGTCGCCGGCCGGGTTGCCGCACACGGTACGTAACCGGTCCCATTCGTTCCACTACTGTGTAGGGTCCCTGCCAGGTCGCTAGGAACTTACACGCAGCTGTCGGGACCAGAACCACCACACGATTGCCCGGCTGGAACTCCCGGGCTTGGGCAGGCCGGTCGTACAGGCGTTGCTGGGCACGCTGTGCTGTCACGAGGTGTTCTTTAACCTCCTGGGCTCGAGGGTTCCTTCAGATTTGAATGATAACAGCAAAAAGAACTTAAAATGCTCCTTCATACGTGATCGTACATATAAGAGTAATACAGCATTTAAAATCTGTAAAGGGTCTACTTTTATTTGTGTACACTCACAATATCAACAAAACATTGTGCTTTTGCAAAATAAAGAAAATAAACAGGGTGTGCTTTTAGCCGTCTCATTCTCTGCGCATATCTGTTTGAAACGCGTCACTAAAATTAACGGAAACTCAGCGAATATTTGACGCACACCCGAGAGATATATCTATAGAAAGCTTGACATGTCTACTTTTAAACTAAGTAAGTCATGCCAAAAACAAATATTATTTTTTATTAGCCTACTTGCATTAGTTGTTATTGTGTTACTGTGACATAACTTGTACATATTTTACTAGTTAGACTTTTTCCAAACCATGATTCCTGACTAAATGTATAATCAAGTGAAACATTATGAAGATTCATTCACTGCATCTAATGTCTCACGATGCCAGGATGTTTTTTTTATGTTCTATAAAATAGACAGCAACGGTAACATGAGTTATAATGTAATTAAAAAAGTCATATGAGTTATAATGTTAGAGTAAGAATGTTTAGACTAAACTTTACTATAGGCTCTGCTCGCGAAGATCTTTATAGCGTGCTTAACAATAATAATTTATTTTTAGCTTCTGTTCGGGAATATCTGCTCTGTTGTAAATGTTTTTAATGTTTTATAATCGGTCATTGGCGTTCGCGATCGTCTGAGGTATAAATGTATCAAGTAAGCTGTAAATAAGTGATCCATCGACAGACATATACGCACGTCCTTTCTTATCAGTGATGCAATTTATTTATCAGCTATGCATCTTCTGGTAATTACTAACAACTATTTTAATTTTCGTTTAGGACTGTGGCTGCATCACTCGCATCACAGCATTATGCATGATCATTCACGCCTACTCGTATATACCTTTTCTACATAAAAAGTGTCTTAGAACATTTAAATCAATATATTGTTTTCTGTAAATGAGTGAGTACAATGATTTCCACATCATTCTGAAGCAAAAACTCTAGACTTCAAGATCCAGTTCTCAAAAGTCTTGTGAGCAAATGTTCTGTATGCGTTTTATGGCCTTATTTCAGTGACTTTAAAATTTTAGTTTTTCACTAAGCACGCATAAACGTTGTTTTCTCAAAAACACAATCACATACATACATGCTGCACACATATTATTGTAGCCCAGTTTGTGCTGATTACAGTGTTATTAAACTTTAGACATTAAAATGTTTGTAAGCAACTGAAAAAAGCACAAATGTCAGGGCATGTCAAAACTTTTCCAGGGCCCCAAAACACCTTCGGACCCCAGAGGGTTAACATACCCTTCAAGAAGGACTCTTCCTTGAGCAGGTAACACATTCTGTGCTTTGTCTTTCACAGTCAACAAGCCAATTCTCCCGGTTGAGCTAACCTCTTTCCTAAGCCTCAATGTGTGAAGGATCTGTCTATAGCCATAAACAGGAGATAAGTCATTAGGCCTTCTGTCGTGACAATGTTCATCATATAAGACATCAAGAGCATTTGTTCCAATCAGTAGGGGTATGTCACTGCTACTGCGCAGGTCTGGAATGACTAATTCTAAGGTGGAAACTTCAGGTTCAGTTTCAACAAAGTCTTTCGGAAACTTCAGGCTGATAGGCACATAACCCAAGTATGGAACATGCTGCCCATTAGCGACTTCAACATCGAGGTCGTCAATAGGTTGAATGGGGTGCTCAGACAGATGGTTCTCACTAAAGGAAGCTGAAACAGTGGTCACTTGAGACCCAGTGTCAAGGACACAAATACAGTTCACTCCTGACACCATAACATTAGCTGTACATTTTTGACCAATAAGTCCTTTAGGGAATTGAAGTTGGTTCTCTGTTCTGTGTGACTGGACAGATACTTTTGTCAAAGATTTTTCTCGGGGACATTTAGTGTTACTTCCAGTCCCATATCAGGAACTGATTTCAGTTTAAACATTGCTAATTTTGTTCATCCCAGATATGCTGCTTTTGTTTAAACTCCTTGCGTTTCTTTTCAACAAGTCCAGGATTTGAGTCATTGCTGCAGGAAGGCGCGATGTGCCCATCCTCACCGCACTTAAAGCAATACCCTGGACGGGGTTTCTTTGTGAGTTTTGACTCTGAGTTTTCCTCAACTGAGGTCTTGGGGCTGGACTTTAGTTTCTTACTCGGTTTAGCATGGGTCTGACTTGAGTTAGTATTTAGGGATGCTTTCAGGGAAGCCATCTGTGCTTGTAACTTTGCAATTTGCTTTTCAAGCTTGTGTGTTTCAGTGTAGGGTGGTCTGTCTGCAGAGGCTGTCATGTCAGTATCAGTGGCATTATCTTCTACTATGTGGACATTTGCCTGTGCTTTGGCTTTAGGGAAGCCTAGGTGCTGTTTCATCCGACTGGACTTAGCAGCCTGGCGGTCCTCCTCAGTGCGCAACAAAAGAAGCAACTCAGAAAATGAGGTTGGATCATTCTTCTTCTGCTCGAGCTGAAGACTGGTGATTAAAGCATTATTCCAGCAGCCTCTACAAAACTGCTTAAGTAACTGGCGTTCAGACTCGCTGGCCACAATGCCGCCTCTTTTCACCATTTTACTCAAGACAGTCTGCAGTCGTTGCAAATAGCAAGAAGGTTTCTCGCCTGAATTCTGCTTGGTGTTCAAGAACCGTGCAAAAAGCTCATCTCCATCATCAACAGTATCATATGCTGAGTCAAGAAGGCGTAAGTAATCATGAGGAGATGCTTGTGGCCCAAGATGCTTCACAATGTGGGCAGCAGGTGGAAGTAGGCTTTCAACTATCTTCCGTACTGTGTGCTTTTCAGACACAGCGGCGTCTGTAAGAAGGAACTCGACATTGCTGCGCCATGTTTCATAGTCAGACTCAGAAGATGGACAGGGGAGTTTCCCAGAGAAAGGCCGTAGCTTGACACAATCTTGAAACTGAGGAGAGCAGGCACTGTTTTTGATAACATGCTCAACCACTACTTTCTGGACTTCAGGAGTGGTGAGCTGTTCAGGACCTAATTGAAATGTCTGTGTCTTGTGTGAGGCTAATGTCTCAGCATTAACAGTGACTGCACGTGAATCAAGTTCATGTAAGTGGGGCAAATCAGTGTCTATTTGTAAGAGGAGTTGAGTTTCAGGAGATAGTGGTTCAACTTGGGCTTCATCATTAGTGGCCTGTAAGTTCCGTGTAGCAACTGCTATATTTGGTTCAGGTGTGGTCTTAATTTTAGTAGATTTCTGAATTTTAGCCAGCTCATCCAGCAAAAGTTTCTCAAAGTCTGTGCCACTTAGTTTAGCAATACCCTGCAGTTCAGCTAAGTAAGAGTGGGTTAAGCTAGAATTTTTTTCAGCAGCATATAGCTCGGATAGAAGCTGAAGTTGGTGAATAACATCTGGATTACTGCTGGGTCTTTGGCAGGGCAACATATCACGCAGAAACTGAATTGGTGCACCTGATGTAAATTCTATGATGGCTGTGTCTTTGAACTGAGGTTCATCACTAGTTATCTTAATTGTTCTACTGATAGAACCAAATGTTCCTAAGTACTCGAAAATATAATTGTCTTCCTCACCCCCAGTCAACCCACCCACTAAAAGTCAATTGGGTACTTTTACATTTTCGGACTGAATTACATCCATACTGTACTTCTTGTCAGCACAAAATATTCCACAGTAAGTAGTGACATGTATTTTCAGATAAGATGGAATAAAAGAGTCAATCGTTCAACTTCCAATTGAAAATAAGCTCAAACCCTCAGGCTGGCTAGCTCGCCATGTTAGTGTAGCGCCTTTAGTCCTGAACCAGCGATATAAGCACTAACATCTATCTAGACTCGGACAGGGGTTGCTTAAAAAGAGTGAGTCAGTTGAACAATTAACTGATTTATTGCCAGAAACAGCAATGTAACAGACACAGCCTTAACTCGGTATATAAATGATCAAATAAAACGAAGAGCTCTTCAAAAAATAAATAACAAATAAACAAAATCAACAGAACCCTGTTTAAATGTAGTTCTTTGTCCTTGTATATATAGGTCTGAATCCAAAGAATAGTTCCTTAAACCAGTGTGTGCACAGATTCCAAAAGCGATCAGTTCCTTGAATGAGTGTATGGATTCCAAACAAAAGGGAAGTTCCGCTTCTCGAATGTAGGTGCGTTGAGTGCACCAAGTATTCCTACCAGTGTGGATGAAACAAGGTTGATGCTCTTATCTGGTGTTTCGATGGACAAATCAAGCCAATCGGGCTCTCTCTGTGACGAATCTCGCGGCTGGCCACACCACTTTCATGATCGTCACACAGTCTCACTGGGCTGGGCTCGCCATCTCCAATTCTTCTGATAACTAAAAAAACCAATCTACACAAAGCATAGAAGAAATAAATGTTCTGTTCTTAACATGAGACCTCATTAACTTCTTTTCTATCTTTCAAAGTACAATCGGTGCAACCAGTTACTGTAGATGCACTTAGATTACATAAGCAATTGTATTTTTTATAAACATGTGCTTCCAAAATAAAATGAATTACATAAATCAAAAACAATAAAGATGTTAACATCACTAACACAGTGTTTTACATTCGTTCTTCTAAAAAACATATCTCTTTTTAATGTTTCACATTAACATAAAATGAAATTGCATTATTCCCTTTTAACTCATTCAAAATACCATGTATAACTAAAAATAAATACACCTGCAATGCATCTGCATTATAACCCCTTTACAATCACTATTTTGTTTGAAACGAGTAACTCCGACCCATTATGTTGCACCAGCAGGTCGCCTCTAACTTTAAAACATTGCGTGCATGAAAGTACAAGTGTGAACACTGTCGTAAACGACAGTGGTTGTTCTTACAACTATGATACTATGTACCAAAATGGGTTAAAAACACTGAATTCTCGGATACTCCGATTGGTTTTGTAAGGAAATTGTCTTTTTAAACAAACATACACCACTCCTCTATTCCATCTAAGTAGCTAGCCAGAACAGAACTAGCAAAATGCGGCTCACTCACCGGAGATTAATCAAAGTTGACCAAACAGTGCTTCATTTGATGTCCAAGTGGAATCAAAGTACTAAACAACTTAGTAATTAAATTCAATGATGAACTCAGGATGTAAAGCTAATTTTGCAGTATTTTAATATATAAACTCAGGAGCTCATCTGCATGGCCGTTTCTGGAAGAATCATCAACAGGAAAATGGGATTCTTGCTTAGTCTATGCTCCATTCTACTAAGAGAAGTAGAGCGCCTTCTATAGGAGATTATATACTACTACCTCTGACTTAGTACCCCTAATTTTATAGGGGTTACACTAATAAATTGCTTTATAATGAAAAGTATTTTTATGAATATATAGTGAGTTTGTAACACATGCTTAGTCGAAGCCGTAGCCGTGATCGCAGCCGTAGCCGTGGGCGAAGCCATAGCCGTGGGCGAAGCCATAGCCGTGGACGCATTCATGGCCATGAGGAATCGCGTAGCCTCTCAGCAGTATCACATGATGGAAGATGGAACACAGAGGCAGATTCTGATATAGTGCCCAATATTCCAAGGTTTACTCCTAAAAGAATACCTGGAGTGCAGCCTCCACTCACATTTGTAAAAAAGTCTCGACTTGATATTTTCAGTCAATATTTTGACAAAGAGGTCATAAACTTCTTGTGTGCAAACACAAACAAGAATGCGGTGAGAAATCTGGAGAGGGGTAGGAAATTCACATGGGCTGATGTATACCCTGAAGAAATGAAGAAGTACATAGGTCTGCTTCGCTACATGGGTGTGATGGATCTGCCAAAAGTGAGGGGCCTCTGGAGGAAGAAGACTTTGTTTTATGTTCCCTTTCCTGTTACTGTGATGTCCAGGGATCGTTTCTTAGCAATCTCCTGCAATCTGCACATCAGTGATCCAATGGAAGATGCAGAAAATGACAAGAAAAGGGGCACAGAGGAATATGACTGTCTCCACAGAGTGCAACCACTATTGGACATTATGAGGAACAGGTGCATGTCTATTTACCACCCTAGACAGCACATTTCTGTTGATGAGAGGATGATTGCCACCAAAGCCAGGATATCCTTCAAGCAATATATGAAGGCCAAGCCTACTAAGTGTGGCATAAAACTTTTTGTTAGCTGATGTCAACGGCTACAACATTGACTTCAAAATCTACACTGAGAAGTCAAAATTTGCATCTGGGAAAGGCCTGTCTTTTGATGTTGTCACATAATTGGTGAACCGAGACTATCTGGGGTCAGGCTATGTGATTTACTGTGACAATTTCTACACAAGCCCTCTCCTCTTCCGACATCTGCACCAGCTGGGATTTGGCACATGTGGAACTTATCGAGAAGGAAGAGTTGGTGTTCCCTCAACCAAACAAAATGCCTTGAACAAAAGGTCACCAAGAGGCTCCATTCGCTGGATCAGAAATGATGTCCTTTTGTTTGTGAAGTGGATGGACACAAGGGAGGTCTCCATGTGCACAACTATCCACACAGTGTACAGCGGGGAGACTGTGCTAAGGTGGCAGATGACAGAGGATGGGCGAAAAGAGAAGGTCCCTGTTCCAAGGCCAACAGCAGTTCAGCAGTACAATAAGTACATGGGAGGAGTTGACACCTCTGACCAGATGCTCGGAACAAATTCGGTGCACCGTAAAACACGGAAGTGGTACATGACAATTTTCCAGCACTTCCTAGACATTGCAGTGACCAACAGCTTCATTTTACACAAAGAGCTGTGTGCCATCCACCATGACAAGCACATGACACGGCAAAACTTTCAGGAGCTGCTAGCTGCTCAGCTCACAGGTGTTCCCCTTGATGGCAGCCAGAGAGAGATGTGATCATCTGCCTGTTGCTGTGAGTGACACTCAAAACCTTTCACAGAGGGCCAGCATGGGTCAGCAGTACAATAAGTACATGGGAGGAGTTGACACCTCTGACCAGATGCTCGGAACAATTTCGGTGCACCGTAAAACACGGAAGTGCTACATGACAATTTTCCAGCACTTCCTAGACATTGCAGTGACCAACAGCTTCATTTTACACAAAGAGCTGTGTGCCATCCACCATGACAAGCACATGACACGGCAAAACTTTCAGGAGCTGCTAGCTGCTCAGCTCACAGGTGTTCCCCTTGATGGCAGCCCGAGAGAGATGTGATCATCTGCCTGTTGCTGTGAGTGACACTCAAAACCTTTCACAGAGGGCCAGCATGGGTCGGCGTCGTTGCATACGATGCAAAAGGAACACCCCATGGAAGTGCCAGGAATGTGATGTGGGACTATGCTTGCAGTTAGACAGGAACTGCTTCAGAGAGCACCAAATTTAAATGACTGGATTGAAGGATCCAAAAACGCCTGGAGAACTGGGGTAAAACAAATGGCTCCCGAGTGAAAACCGTGCAATCCAGTGTCCCAAAAATACTTGTATATATGTATTATGGTTCCTTTTTCAAGACTGATGCATTAGATTATTTCGTTCATGAGTTTTCAGATTTTTTCTAAATAAAAAGCAGTAAAATGTCTTCCCGTTTTAATTTTTTGTCTATTTAAATTCTATTTACTAACTCACCACACACAATAATGTACAATAACTGTAATTTCCTGAAAGCCAATCATTTTCTGAAAAAAATGACACCTTACACTTGAAGATACCACATTGTGTTATAATTTTATACTCAAAAAACCAAAATGAGTGAAAACGGCCTATTTTAGCTTTAGGTTCTAAAGGGTTAAGAGACTGTTGATTGTGATTCTCCTGCGTTCCTCGTTCCCTTCCGTAGGCAATCGTGACATGAAGAAAGATGCATAAAGTGTATCAAGGTTTTGCAGGAATTTCCTGAAAGCCAGTCATTTTCTGAAAAATATGACACCTTACACTTGAAGATACCACATTGTGTTATAATTTTATACTCAAAAAACCAAAAAGTGATATTGATTTTATATAACAGTTCAATAAACAATAAGTTAATATTAAGAGACTTACGTTTTAGACACCACATTAGCAGTTTTTTGCTCTATTTTGCAAACAAATAAACATTCCAAACACAGCCACTGCACTGTTTTGCGTCTCTGAGCAACATGACGGTGTTTCGTTCCTGACTAGATGTGCCCCAGAGACAGATCCCCTGCAAAGAGCTCATCACCTCGACCACCATCGGCACAAGACGACGGGGAAACATACAAGTCCTCTGCACCTGTGTTGCAGCCTGGAATTAAACCACGCCATTCTGGTTTTGTCTGGCCAGGGGAGAACTTGTTTTTGTTCCTTGCCACTGTCGGCTTTGGCTTGCTTAGTTGGGGACGCTTGACTGATTGCACAAACATTATTGGAAGAGATCTGAACTGGATGATGACATCACTGAATCATCAATGAACTGACTTTAGCTGGAAAAATGACTCTTTGTTATTGTCTTCTTGCATTATTGACCAACTTATTTTCCTGTTTGACACTGTAAAGCTGCTTTGACACAACCAGTATTGCATAAAGTGCTATACAAATAAAGGTGACTTGACTTTACTTGACTTGACGTGCCCACTGTTGGTGCTTTTGGCGGTGGACAGGGGTCAGCATGGGCACCCTGACTGGTCTGCAGCTATGCAGCCCCATACGCAACAAACTGTGATGCACTGTGTATTCTGACATCTTTCTATCAGAACCAGCAATAACTTCTTGAGCAATTTGAGCTACAGTACCTTGTCTGTTGGACCGGACAACACGGTCCAGCCTTCACTCCCCACTTGCATCAATGAGCCTTGGCCATCCATGACCCTTACACCGTTTCACCACTGTTCCTTCCTTGGACCACTTTTAGTAGAAACTGACCACTGCAGACCGGGAACACCCCACAAGAGCTGCAGTTTTGTATATGCTCCAACCCAGTCGTCTAGCCATCACAATTTGGCCCTTGTCAAACTCACTAAAATCCTTATGCTTGTCCATTTTTCCTGCTTCTAACACTTCAGTTTTGAGGACAAAATGTTGCTGCCTAATATATCCCACCCACAAACAGGTGTGATGAAGAGATAATAAGTATTATTCACTTCACCTGTCAGTGGTATGTATATATATATATATATATATATACAGGGATTGAACAAAGAATGTGTGAATAAACTCAATATATCTAAATATTTACAAAAGACACCCTTTCAACATGAAACCAAGAAATGAGACCTACACTTTCCCTGCTTCTCCCCACAGCTTCTCAAATGTTTGTATCTCCCAGGATACATTGCCACTTTTAGGGTAAAGGATACCGTGGACAGCTGACTCCTAAAGTTTTTAAAATAACGTTATTTCATATTCTGTGTAGTCAGTTCACAGCAGTGATATAAATTAATATTTTCCAATAAGTTTAAATTTTAAGTTAATTTTTACCTTTTATGGGCATTTTTTACTTTATGAAGCCATTTTTTCTAAAAGTGTGCATCATCTTTTGAGTCAAATTCTTACATTTAATCAGTCAATTATAATAATACATGTAGGCTGTTACTAAACAAATGAAATCAGTATCATCAAAATTAATCTTTGCAGAAGTTGCATATGAAGTGGCATTTAGATATATTTACACGTTAATGCAGCTTAGAGGGACATGGAATGCTTTAACCTGCAGTTAGAAATGCATAAATAATTTATTGATATTTTAAACATGAAATGTTGAATACTGATATTTGAAATTATTTAAAAAATTAAGATACTTTAAATGTAAAATTAAAACCGCCAGTAGGTGGCAGCAAGTCACTGTTAATAAGTGATTAATTGTGATTGAACCAAATCATTTAAACAGTTGATTAATTCAGGAACGAAACACCGTCATGTTGCTCAGAGACGCAAAACAGTGCAGTGGCTGTGTTTGGAATGTTTTTTTGTTTGCAAAATAGAGCAAAAACAGCTAATATGGTGTCTAAAACATAAGTCTCTTAATATTAACTTATTGTTTATTGAATCAATTATTATTATATAAAATCAATATAACATTTGTAACCATGCTGATTTAAAAAAAAAAAAAATGTCACTCCCCTTATCTTGAATTATGTGATCATTCTTAATGCATATTAACACACTGAATCATGCAGTGAAAGAACACACTCTAAATGCACATGCGCACAAGTTTAGTCGCTTATGCATGCACTCTGTAGGTGTGTTTTGTTTGGTTTTTGCAATATACTCCATAATGTCATGATGTCTCACGAGTTCAGTATTTGCGCTAAAACTGCGCAGATTTCGCTTGCATGAACTTCCCCAAGAAATTAATGAGTGAACATAACTTATGAAAAGTAACCCGCCAAATTGGCTAGTGATTTGACAGCGTTACAAGCCACAGCTGATTTTTACCTATTTGGCAGGTTGGTGGGTGTTAATTTCAAACCCTAAATATATATTTATATATATATATATATATATATATTAGGGCTGGTAATTTAACGTGTTAATTAGATTAATTCGTTACGGAGAAAAATAACGCATTAAAATTATTAACGCATTTAACACACTTGCCCCGCCCCAGATCTACGTGGGTCATCTGTCATTTCATACAGTTGATTGATGACAAATATGAGGCAGGGCAACAACTCACTGCATAATGGAGCCTAGAGAACGTAGTTATAATGTCTCTAAAATTCAAGATATATTTGAGTAGATATGGGGCAAAAAGGCCCCTGTTTGAGTTTTTGTCTAATATTTACATCATATAGTTAAAGCAGTATCACACGAGCAATAGGCTAAGTGCAATATCACACGAATGCAGATGTGATACTGATCGTATACAACAGTTCAGTAAGTAAGAAGTTAATAGTGTGTTATTTTAGACACAATGTTGTCTGTTTTGCTCAATATTGCCAACGAAAATATAAAGACAAAGCAGAACTGTTCGCCTCCGAGCAACACACAGCAGCATTTAATTTCTTAATGCACGTTTCGAACGAATTGGGTGAACCATTTGGCGCATTGGATTTGAAGCGGTGCTGCACAGACCAATCGGTGTATGACATCAAAGTACCCCGAGAGCGATTCAAAAGCATAAGGAGCCGTTTGTTCTCTATAGCTCCTTCGGTTGATGTCACACACCGATCGGTCTGATGATGATGATCTGCTTCAAGTCGAACAAGCCTAATGATTCAATTAACTATTCATAAAGAACCATTTACTTCACTCCTGAATGAATCAAATGAATGAATAAATGACTCGAAGACTTAATCATTAAGTCATTTACCACCACCTACTGGCAGTTTTAGTTTATTATTTAGCAGTGGCGTAACTTTGCTTTGAAAAGTGGTGGGGACACCGCGCAACTTGTTTTGCTAGTTTTTTATTTAATAACCTAATTTACTTGGGGACTGGGTTTAGAGTTGGACAAACTTAATTTTTGCTTTTCAGGGCAATTCAGGGCTCCAGACTCATTCTTCCCACTGGTCGCTCTCTTGCGATTAACTTTCTCAGTTGGTTGCACGAGCATTGTTTTTTTTTGCACTACAACATGCTATTAATTAATGCATGCTGATGAACTTTTATAATAGTTTATAGTTATATGGAAACGAAAGTAGTTAACATTCAACCCGTCCTTTTTCATCAGTAGTATTATTTGTGATTTGAATTTTGTGAACTGGAGTTCCTCTTTTGCCATGTTATAAGCCGGGCTTCAGATGCTTTCACTTTCGATTTCACGATCTTGTCAGGTTTTACAATACTTTTACTTGACTTAAGCGTGAAAACCATCAATATTCGCGTCATTTTTGCTGAGCACACCTTCTGCAATTAATAGTAAATATAACCAAAATTATAATTTTTATATGAATAATAAAATAAATATAAGGAAAACGTCTCAGGTTACTTATGTAACCATGGTTCCCTGAGTAGGGAACGAGACACTGCGTCCTCTAGG
>NW_015551108.1:32436-33548 GCF_001515605.1 Sinocyclocheilus anshuiensis
AAAAAAAAAATGCCAGCCCAGTTGAACATTTGAACTGACCCTAGTTTTAAGCTAACTGTAATTTTACCTGCTTTATCATTGATTCACATTCCTTGTCTGTTATCTTGCAGAAAGCATAAATTAGACCCTTCTTAGCTACCACACTTGACTGCTGCTTAGCATTTCAAGTGTTAACATTACAAGCTTGATAAATTGAGAAACACTTCAATTTATACCATGTCTGAATGAAGGTGAACGGTTTGTGTCAGGTCGTTCTTTGACTTCATGCCATGCATTGAAACAGTGTAATACACACATAGTCATTTTCATATTATTCTTATTTGGTTCCAAATAATGATGCTCACAATTTCCAATGAGAAAGTTGAAGGTGACAAAGGCAAAGAAAACCCTTGATGTTTAACTGAATGAGGAAGAAGACTTTGGATGAAACATACAAATGTTAATTTGATTCATATTGCCTCACAAAATTAATGATACTGACAAACGTCCCAGACTTGATTATGACCGTTTATATTACACTTTATTTTTTAGTGAAAGAAAATTCACTGAGCCTGTAATAAACTTTAAAACAATCTTTAAATAATAAAACATTAGGGACACACTTTAATGTATTAACTGCTGAAAGCATCGATGTAGGGGGTGGGTTGACTTTATTCACAACATAACAGTCTCTACATAACAGTCTCTCATAAAGAATATAAAGATCTCATAGAATAATCCATAACATCTGCAATGGACAAGGTGCAGACCGTGCATGGCAGACACTGGTTATGGACTGCACTTAATGAAATTTTGTTGCAAGATGGGTGTGGGAATGATGGAGGGCTTTAGGTAGATCGGTGCATCTTAGGATGTTGTCCTAGGGTGTCTGGTGGAGAAAAGAAGCGGAAAAAAATGTTAGAGCATTTTACAAGGAAATAATGTACAAAAATTACTGAAGGTGTAAACAATTTTTTTTTTTTAAATCCCAAATCCATATTATTTATGCCAAAGCTTGTATAAAAATGATTCTCAACTATGTTATGAAAGATATGTAATAATGGGAATAATAATTGATTTTCATAATAATATCTAATATTTCATAGGAATATTGACATATAATTTCTTTCCCT
>NW_015551108.1:34105-39359 GCF_001515605.1 Sinocyclocheilus anshuiensis
TATTTCCAAAATTAGACAAGGACACAACCATCAAATGTAAGTTGTGCTCTGGAGAAACATGACTCAAGTCCACACACATCTGTCGAAGCATCTGTCAGGGCAAACCACAAACAATATTTGTTTATTGAAGCACTTTCTCTGCTTCTTTCAAGTTTTGTGCTCTGTGTGTGACTCAAATAATCCTATCTACTCCAGTTATAAAAGCTGCTGCTGGTTCAGATTTAACAGATGAAGTCATGCCTCGACTGGACTCTTGTCGTGTTAATTGTGATAAGACTTTTAGTTGTATGGATCTTTGATAATACTTTACTATACTACTTTGCTTTAATTAGAAGAAATAATCACAAATAGAACACTGCTTGACTTCAGTTACTTGTTCATACAGACAGCATTCGAAACACTATTGTAAGCAGTTGCGTGTAGAGAACATTGAGACTCACATCTGTAAGTAAATGCGGTTGTTACTCCCAAACAGTGAGTGTGTGAACATAGCCTACCTATGAGTCATAACAGTTTGTCCTTTTGTTTTTCTTTACTTTTAATTTTTTTATAATTAATTGGGTTAAACTGGCTTCTTTTCAACTCTGGACAAACTTTATTTTATAATTTATAATTATTTTTTTCATGGTGTATTGCATATCCTACATTCTAAACAATTTGTTCTTCAATTTGCATTCTTTGAAGACGACTGGAAATGGTGTGGAATAACTTGCCTTTTTAATATATAAAAAAAATAAAATGTGGCATTTTATCAAATTAATCTAAAACATTATTTGATTATTAAAATAATCAATGGTTGCAGCCTAAAAATTAACCATTCAAATATAGACAACAGTGTGCTAAACCATGTTTACATGTAGGAAGAGGTTTGGTGGTGGAAAGTGGGAGAAAGGTCCTCACCCAAAGTTTGGCCCGTAATTTCCACAGCTGGTGCACCCAGGGGTTGTGGTGAGCTGGTGGCAGAATGAAGGAGATCAGCTCAAAATCTGCTTTACAACATTAAAGCTTGGTCAAATTGATTATTACGTTTTGAATATGGATATTTTTCTTACAAAAACGCATCGATTCACTACAGGAGCGCTACAACACAGCCTTTGTTCACCCCCCGGAGCCATGTGAGGCACTTTTTTATTATGAATGGACGCGCTTTATTTCATTTCTTTTGGACCGATGAACTGTAACTGAAATGACTGCCATTAAACAGCTTGGAAGATTAAAGACAATTTATAATATAACTCCGATTGGATTCATCTGAAAGAAGGAAGTCATATACACCTAGGATGGTGGGTGAGTAAATAATAGGCTAATTTTCATTTTTGGGAACTATCCCTTTAATTAAGCACACAGATAGAAGCAGGTTTAAAGGTGTCATATGATGCGATTTCAACTTTTCCTTTTTCTTTGGAGTGTTACAAGCTCTTGGTGCATAAAGAAGATCTGTAAAGTTGCAAAGACTAAAGTCTCAAATCCAAAGAGATATTCTTTATAAAAGTTAAGAGTCAGCCACGCCTACCTAAAACGGCTCGTTCTAACACGCCCCCACATGTCTACGTCACGATATGGGAAGATTTGCATAACGCCGCCCAAATGTTCACGCAAAGAAAGTTCCTCACTCTAGCCCCTGGTCTCTGCTCACTCTAGGCCACCGTGTGTGACGCTGTGTTTCGTTGTGAAAGTGAAACTACTTTGTTGGCTGTTCTGACTCAAAGACTGCAAGTAAGTTTTTTTTATATTTTATATATTTAAAGCAAGTTTTTTGGGCAGTGTAGAGTAAGGCTTGTTGTTTGTAATTTCTCCGATCACAAATGCAGACATGGTTTTATGTTTACACGGCGCGATGCAATGCAACGCGTAAAAAGACAGTATAAGTCATTATAATCCATAATTATGTCCCCACTTGATGCAACAAATGCCTCGTTTATAATGGGTTGTCATGTTTTTGTCTCGTCGCTCCGGCCGGACAGGGCATCACAGTATGGTGAGGGGCGTAACATTTCCGTCACACACTTGAGGTATTCGGCCAATCACAATGCACTGGACAGCTGGCCAATCAGAGCACGCGGCAAGCACATGCCGCTTCGTCCACGGTGAAAGCCGATCCTGCGATCCACAGTGTGAAGTTGTTGCATTTCCTCAGCAACCAGCACGGATCAGCTCTAGGCATGACGAAGCGGATATCGTCCTCTTTTGGAAGGCCAAAAGTAGTTTCACTTTCACAACAAAACACACAGTGTCTTCACGACATGGCGGCCACAACAATACTACAGCGAGAATAAAAGTTACGCCTTCTTTCTTTGCGTGAACATTTGGGCGGTGTTATGCAAATCTTCCCACATAGTGACGTAGACATGTGGGGGCATGTTAGAACGAGCCGTTTTAGGTAGGCGTGGCTGACTCTTAACTTTTATAAAGAATATCTCTTTGGATTTGAGACTTTAGTCTTTGCAACTTTACAGATCTTCTTTATGCACCAAGAGCTTGTAACACTCCAAAGAGAAAAGTTGAAATCGCATCATATGACCCCTTTAAGCATTATTGCATATCAAATATTGAATTATTTAACAAGTTATCGCAATCGTATAATGCAATTTTTTTCAATATCGTGCAGCCCTAGGTTTTGGCATACAAAAATAGTCAACTTTGTTGAAAAAACAACAACAACAAAAAACAACAACAAAGAAAAAAACATACCTGAAAGTGGAGTTTGTGGGAGAAGAGACAACTAGATCTGTATAGAACATGGTGGCCTCCATACAAAGACCGGTTGCCGAAGAGTGGATGATGGAGGGACCACAGCCAAACATCAGGACAATTTCTGCACGAGTCAGGTAAGCAGAATAAATTGCACTGTAAATAAACATTATTAAAACAAATGGTAAAGTCACTAGTCAAAGTAGTTTATTAGTTTAATCCCTATAACTCAAAGGAATTTATAACTATATGACATTATCACACACAAAGGTTCTTTTAAGAGCTATATCTTGAGAGCGTCTTTTTATTTATTTATATGCATGTTATGATGAATCTGGCAAATCAGAGATGCAGGATGCTAGTTTTTATTTATTTTTAAAGAATTGTCCCTTTGTCTTCATTAAGAAATATTCAAGAACATTTCCCTTCCATAGCAAAAGGCAATAAATAGTATTATTATTATTAATAATATTCTCTATATTGCACAAGGCTTAGTGAATAACTTTCTTAATAATTTGCACATGCTTTGATGTCTTTAGGTCACATGGGTTTGGAATTTAATGGATTTATACTATTGCATACATTTAAATTTATTTAATTATTATAAAACAAAAAATATATAAATTAATAATTACTTGGCCCTTCCAGGCCACTTTCCTGCAGAGATTTGATACAACCCCGATATGACTCACCTGCCTGTAGCCTTCTAGCAGTCTTGAAGGAGGATCGCGTTCAGCGTGACTGACTACTTCTTCATCCATTGGCTTATTGGCGACTCGCGTGCATACATCGCCACCTATGGGGTTGCTCAATTATATTTAACAAAGAGGGACTCTCAAACTGGGAGGAAAAGAAAGTAGTAAAAAAATGATATGACTTATATTTTTGGTAACACCATTGCTTTGAATTTAGTAGGAAAACACAAACACCACACTATTTGAAAACCCTATGTTTTTTTTACGTTTAATGCCAAGTTAACGCAGTGTGTCATTATATAGGCCTAATTGTACATTAAAAATAATAATAATAATAATAAATAAATAAAACTTTTCTCTCAATGCTTAAATTCTTACTCGCGTGCCAAGCCCGCGAAACCGGGCAGCGGGCATATATAAGCCGGGGTCTGTGCCCACCGCGCGCACAGCCTGACTCCCCTTTGATGACATTTCCCAGCAGTGCGTTTTCCTCAGGTAAATTACTTTTTACTTAACCAATTTAGTTAAATTACTTTTTAAAAGTATGGGCCGACAACAAAAGTAAATGACATTTAAAACTATGAAGAAAGAAATAAAATGTAATTATAATAAGTAATTATAATAACAAACAGTCTGAGGGAACAGTTCGTTTTTCTGAGGGTTATAATACTAAAATAAATAGCAGGCGTTTTCACTCATGAAACCAATTACATTTAATAACAATGGGACTTTTCTAAATTTGTCCTTTCCGGTAAATGTATCACATCTCACACAGACAACGATTTTCCGTCTTTTTATATACAGTCCGCTTAGCAGCGCCGTTAAACACCGTTAAATGCCGTTACATCGGTGTGACGTCACTGCTAATGGAGCCAATCCGGTCCGTTTGAGAGACGCTCTTTCGTTTCAGAGTTATCGGTCATGTTAACGTTACTTTAAAAAGAGACCAATTATACAATTATTCTTAATATCTTCATTATTCATATTTGTATGGGAAGTAGTGCGTTGTCACAGGTTTGACTGCAAGCGCGTGAGCTTTCTCTCACACACACGCTGGCGCGTGCACCGAGAGAGAGAGAGACGAGACTCATAAGCCTCGACACCTTTATAGATTAACGTTAGATGAAATCGGTCATCCCTCATTTTGTAACAACCATAATAATACTTGTTGTTGTTGTGATTCTCAAGAATGAAAACGCATTTTACTGTGGCTTATTTGTTAGTGGGCTGTAAGGTCTCATCAAATACATTGCTCTGCATTCTTCTCATCTTGCATTATCGGATAATACACATATTCATCAGAGCCTTTATAAACTTTGGGAATTTATAGACTACCATGCAAATAATTATTATCTTCTCTCTTTTTTTCCAGTGTCGATTGCCGTCTGATTGTTGTAGGTGAAAATAGTAGCAGTCAACCGGCATTTCATATTTGCCAGATTTATCATAACATGCTAATTAATCAATAATCACTGATGAAACTGAAAACATTTTAATTTGTACAGACATATCTCACTCATATTTGTTGTTCTTTGTCTCTCTTTTGCTTGTGTCTACAGCAGCTACATACACCACAAAGGCTCTTTTAAGAGCCACATCTCGAGAGCGTCTTTGGCTTTGTAAGTATATATTTTGAATGACCACTCAGTATTTGGGTTTAGATCAATTAAAGCAACATCATGCAGCATGTTAGTTATGTCTTAATGAAGACATTAAAGGGATAAATAAATACATAAATAAAGGCATGAATAAATAAATGAATAAATACATGAATGAATGAATGAATACATACATGCATACAAAACTAGCATCCTGCATTTCTTATTTGCCAGATTCATCATAACATGCTAATTAATCAATAATCACTG
>NW_015551109.1:0-856 GCF_001515605.1 Sinocyclocheilus anshuiensis
ATATTCTTAAAGTTTGAGATGCATGTCTCCTAGTGCCATAAGAGAGACTGCTTAAAGCTCTCCCGCATAACTGTGCACACATTCAGCTTTGATGAGTTAATTTCAGTTAATCGAGGTAATGAAGGTATAAATTGAAAACAAATGTAGCAAAGTTATAAGCAGATTTGTGGCCCTGAAAGGACAGTTAAATTATTTTATATACTGTATATGTATATATATATATATATATATATATATTCCTAATATGTGTTTTCTCTTGGACATGCCTGTTGGTGTATGATCTGCATTTTGTGTGTGTATTCATATGCACATAACCGCACTTACTTTCTTTCTTCCTGAAATATTTTTGGCACAAATTCCACATTTTTTTGTTCGATCTGTAAATATATACATTAAAAAAGTGTTTATTTTTATTTTTTTGCTTATTTAAGGGAAACTTTACAATTTTGGACCACTTTCCCAATTTCTGGTTTCATGGATTGATGAATGGAAAAAAACTGTTGAGTGCACGCATGCACATTGCTTTATAGAGTTTTATTTATTTATTTTCAACAGTGGCCTGTTACTTTACTTTTTTGACTAACAATGGAGGATCTGATTATCCAGTCAGTATCCTTCAACAACAGTTTTGATGAGCAAGAAATCAGAAAAACAGTTGACATTTTTGCAGATTTATTAAAAAAGAAAAACTGAAATATCACATGGTCCTAAGTACTAAGTATTTTTGCTCAGTATTTAGTAGAAGCACCCTTTTGATCTAATACAGCCATGAGTCTTTTTGGGAAAGATGCAACAAGTTTTTCACACCTGGATTTGGGGATCCTCTGCCATTCCTCCTTGCAGATCCTCTCCAGTT
>NW_015551109.1:1289-5449 GCF_001515605.1 Sinocyclocheilus anshuiensis
CGGACGGCCAGCTCTAGGAAGGGTTCTGGTCGTCCCAAACGTCTTCCATTTAAGGATTATGGAGGCCACTGTGCTCTTAGGAACCTTAAGTGCAGCAGAAATTTTTTTGTAACCTTGGCCAGATCTGTGCCTTGCCACAATTCTGTCTCTGAGCTCTTCAGGCAGTTCCTTTGACCTCGTGATTCTCATTTGCTCTGACATGCACTGTGAGCTGTAAGGTCTTATATAGACAGGTGTGTGGCTTTCCTAATCAAGTCCAATCAGTATAATCAAACACAGCTGGACTCAAATGAAGGTGTAGAACCATCTCAAGGATGATCAGAAGAAATGGACAGCACCTGAGTTAAATATATGAGTGTCACAGCAAAGGGTCTGAATACTTAGGACCATGTGATATTTCAGTTTTTCTTTTTTAATAAATCTGCAAAAATGTCAACAATTCTGTGTTTTTCTGCAAATATGGGGTGCTGTGTGTACATTAATGAGGAAAAAAAATTAACTTAAATGATTTTAGCAAATGGCTGCAATATAACAAAGAGTGAAACATTTAAGGGGGTCTGAATACTTTCCATACCCACTGTATAATAATACCCATTTAAAACATTTCCATCAATAAGGCACATACCTAAAGATTGAAACAAAAGTGAGGCCAGGCGCATTTTTTCTTGTTGTATTACAGGGCACTGGAAGGAGGTAATGAAGCCACCAGCCTTCATAAATTCAGTGGCAAACTTAAAGGAAGACAAACGTTTTAAAAGAATAAAAGCAAGAAAGATATTTGTCACTAAATATAGAATCTGACAATTATTGGCACTTTAATATAACCATGTACAAGGGAAGATTATGTATGATAATAAGTTAAAATTCAATTGGTTAAAACACATGCATGCAATGATCTACCCTTGGTAACTTACTGCAAGTGTGTGGATACCACATGAGACTGAATCAGTTTGCAAATTGTGTTTTGTGGTTTTGAGGTCCCACTCTCCTTTCACTCCCCTTGAAGCTGCAAATGCACTGTAATCAACAAAATCACAATTGCCACTAGCATACAATTCCAACAATTCATTTTAAAATAAACATTTTGTCATTATCTACTCATATCCATGTCAGTTAAACCTCTATTTCAGTTTTTGTGTCCTAATAACAAAGGTACAGTTTAAGCTACAGTGAGGAGTACTTGTGCTAGTCACGTGAACTAACTGTGCAACAGTGGGACTGTATACTGTATGAGTTGTGAATGTGAAGCATTTGGTTAGAAATCGGGTCAGCTGGAAAATGACTTAATGAGGCAATATAGTGCTACTAGAAGGTACTGCCATTTTACATAAATTGGCACTTAAAGTAGACCTTTAGCCCATTACATGACTGATATCACTATTGTAAACAAAACAATGAATACTTACCACCAGTGTTGAGCAATTGCTTGGCATTGCCACTCCGTCTCTCCAAGCGAGTTATAATAGGTGATGCACCTTCTGTCAACATTGCAATGCTAAAACAGAAATATTTAAAGTTATAATAACCATAAGACAATTATTGCAATACCATTCACTCTGCCTTCTGGCCAAACATGCAGTCCTGACATGCTCAAAGTTCCATGTTCCAACATGTCATACCAGCAGCAAATTGCACCAGTTTACATGATCCTGACACCTTAAGCAGAGGTCTCCAAAGTCAGTCCTGGAGGGCCGCTGTCCAGCAAAGTTTAGCTCAAACCCCAATTAAACACACAAGATCCTGCTAATTAAGGTCTCACTAGGCATACAAGAAACTTTTAAGCAGGTGTGTTGGAGCTGGTTGGAGCTAAACTCAGCAGGACAGTGGCCCTCCCAGACCGGGGTTGAAGACCCCTGCCTTAGAGTTTGAAGTCAAGGGGGGCTAAACTAGTAAACTAGTAAAAATTAAAAAAGTAATTTTTATTACTAGGGGCTCCAGGAACATTTAAGGGGGAAAAAAGGATTCATGTGATACAGCTTATAATAATGTCAAACATTTTATTTATTTATTTGTTTTGTATTTTGCCTTGAAAGTTTAGAAATGTGTTGGGCATAAATATACCCGAATTATGTAGCACATTATGTCTATGCTAGCAGAGGCAGACATATCTATTCAAATGAGAGATCCTTAAGGGGGCTATATGTAAATTTTTTAGGCAAGAATAAAATAGAATCCACATACGAAAATGTTTTATCTTTAAAAAGGTTTGACTCACAAAAAAGCTCCAGTGATTGCCACTCTTGAGATACACGCCAAACACCTCTGTTGCCCTTTCCAAAATGTTATTCTGTAGATTCAGAGAAACAAAAGAGATAACTTAGTGCATATAACAATCATCTATAGAATCAGAATGCTTTAATTAAGCTTGCTGAAGCCTAGAAGCTATTCATTAATATAATACCTAAAAAAAAAAAGATCAGTGACATACCTTGAGAAAATAGTGGCTCTTTGCCCTTTTAGATCCATCCAGTATTTTTGTGAGTGCCTGACAATTTATATGCACAACACCTGGGCGATCCTGGTTTAAGGTAGAAGAACAAAATATTGCTTTCCATTTCAGAGAAATAAACATGTTTCAAATGAAGCCTAACTGTACAGTTTAAAAATTACATTCTTTTGTGTATCATTAATATTTATTTTATTCTTATTATCATTGTTTATGTGTACTCTCCAAGATATTGCTGATAAAATCACACTTACCTTGCTAAGGATATCACATATGGAATTCATGACCTGAATATTTCAAGGACAAATGTGAGATACAAATAAATAAATAAATAAAATAAAATTAACTGCTCTATTTTTTTAGTCACACAGAAATGTTGTGAATCATCTATCACCAGTCCTTTTTTATTCTCTTTTAACTATGTAGAAACCTGGCAAGCAAATAAATATTGTAAAAAATATTTGTGAAAAACATGCAGAACAAAATTCTAGAAGTAGGCCATGGTGGCTTGTTTTGGTGGTAGGATAAGTAGACAGAAAATACGTGACAGAAAATAAGTGTAAGAATTTACATGGCTCACTATAAGGATAATAATTTACCTCGTCAGAAACCTGGTTGTCCCTCATTAAAGTGTTCAAACTGTTCACTTGAATGTCATATGGCCCCACACTTCCTAATGTGAATGTTGGGCTCTTGTTTTGGAGACACCTTAATGCCTGATCTACGTAGATGAATAATAATTCATAAATGACACATTTTGCAGCCACATTGATTTTCATTAACAATAAAAATGGAAAATGCAGATCTGAAAACATTGCAAAGGTATGTTTATAACAACATGGTGTGAAATAAGTTGCTTCTCATGTAGCTTATGGAGAAGCAACCCCTCCCCCCAACCATCAGCAAGGTATACACTGAGGAAACTAAACATTGTTAAATTACATTAAATGCAGTGAAATCATACCTTCCATTGTGTGCTCTTGGTCACTTGGCCACTTGGTGCCTTTTAAATACAGAAGTAACAGACAGTTTGTTTACTGATAGATCTACTCTGAGGTCATTATATAACCACGAGGAAAAGCATTTTTGAGCACACTGTATTATATTTTTTATTCATCTGGAATTCTGGATTCCAAGATGTTACAATGAACTGCGCAAGAGTTGGAAAACATTTAAGTGTTCCAGATTACTGACATTCATGTTATGAAATTGGTATGTAACAGAATAAATCAGCGATGACTTGAGGTCAACATATTGATATGTAACAGAATAAGTCAGTGATGACTTGAGGTCATCATATTCACATGTAACAGAATAAAACAATTGATGACTTGAGGTCAACATATTCATATGTAACAGAATAAGTCAGTGATGACTTGAGGTCATCATATTCACGGAGAAGCGCAGCGGGCCTATTATGCCCTGAGGGCACCCCGGAATGAACAGTATGACGAGCTCAAAGCCGAAATCCTAGCCCGGGTGGGCCTATCGCCCATGGGGGCTGCGCAACAGTTCTATCAATGGACCTATGATGAACGGCAGCCAGTGAGAGAGCAAGCTGCGCAGTTGACCCGATTGACTCACCTGTGGCTTCTCGCGGGGTCCCCGACCCCTGACCAGGTAGCCGAGAAAGTACTCATCGATCGGCTGCTACGGCCGCTGCCCCGCCCGCTGAGGCGCCCGGTCAGTATGCGAAATCCCCAGGACATCCACA
>NW_015551109.1:6058-6963 GCF_001515605.1 Sinocyclocheilus anshuiensis
ACCAGGCAGCAGACCGGCGGTCCCCGACTTTGCGGATGAGCCAATGCCCACGGAACCCCCGGCCCCGACGGCCCGGGCCTGGATGGCGGGGTGTTTCCTGCACCAGGACGGACTTTCCCCGGGCCCCAGCAGGATGGTAAAACTAGAAGGGAAACCAGTACAGTCCTTCTTGGACTCCGGCAGTTCAGTCACCCTCGTGCAACCGTCCCTGGTACGACCCAGGCCCGAGCAGAAATCCCAGTTGCCGCTGACGTGTGTGCACGGAGACACCCGCTATGTACCGGCCCGTACAGTGCGGATTTCAGCGGAGCCCGGGACCTGGGCCATCGAGGTGGGCATTGTGCCGGATCTCCCCGTACCTCTGCTCCTGGGACGGGACTGGCCGGGGTTCCAGAAGCTCCTCCTCGGACCCAGGATGCCAGGCCGTACCGCCTGGAATGGGCCACGGCGACCCCGTCGGGGACCGCCCAGCTCAAGGCCGGCCTACCTAGCGACGGACAGCGAGTGGGAGGGTGAGTGTCAGCCCGCTAATCTACCGTCTGTCTACCTTGATGTGTTTTCCCAGGTCACGACTGGGGGCTCGTTCGGAAGGGAGCAACGCGAGGACGACCGCCTGCGGAACTGCTGGGATCAAGTGCGCCGCATTGATGAGGTAGACAGGCTCCCGGGCCCCCACCCCCTCCCTCATTTTGAAATACGAAATGGTCTGCTGTACTGTGTCGCCCACAGGCGGGGGGAGGACAAATTCCTCCTGGTCGTCGTAGCTGTCCCAGCAGACGTCTCCGTGCCGGCCTCCCCCCAGCCCGCTCATTCCACTACCCGTCATCGATCATCGATTCGAGCGGATCGGGATGGATCTGGTGGGACCGCTGCCGAAGTCTGCCCGGGGACATGAGCACATCCTG
>NW_015551109.1:11510-11882 GCF_001515605.1 Sinocyclocheilus anshuiensis
GAGAATAAATCAGTGATGACTTGAGGTCAACATATTCATATGTAACAGAATAAATCAGTGATGACTTGAGGTCATCATATTCATGTGCAACAGAATAAATCAGTGATGACTTGAGGTCATCATATTCATATGTAAGAGAATAAATCAGTGATGACTTGAGGTCAACATATTCATATGTAACAGAATGAATCAGTGATGACTTGAGGTCATCATATTCATATGTAACAGAATAAATCAGTGATTACTTGAGGTCGTCATATTCATGTGTAAAAGAATAAGTCAGCGATGACTTGAGGTCATCATATTCATATGTAACAAAATAAATCAGTGATGACTTGAGGTCATCATATTCATGTGTAACAGAATAAATCA
>NW_015551109.1:15212-21885 GCF_001515605.1 Sinocyclocheilus anshuiensis
ATTCATGTGTAACAGAATAAATCAGTGATGACTTGAGGTCATCATATTCATATGTAACAGAATAAATCAGTGATGACTTGAGGTCATCATATTCATATGTAACAGAATAAATCAGTGATGACTTGAGGTCATCATATTCATATGTAACAGAATAAATCAGTGATGACTTGAGGTCATCATACTCATACGTAACTGACTAAATAATCTAATTCAATCGCTTCTACCTGGATCTCGCAGCGAATCGCAGTAGCGTCACAAATCCTGTCTGTTGGTGGACCGAGCTGATTGGTCCATGCAAACTCGAGCTGTTTTGTTCCGCATTTTGGGCGTTTGTCTTTGAATGCAACTGGACGCGACGCAACAGAAATTGGCAGTGGCACAGTAACTTTTATGCTAACGACAGAAATATTAGGAAAATTTGCGGTGGCAGCAGTGCGAGCGCTAATAAACCAGCAGAAAATAAACTCGCAAAAGGCCACTATTTAATCGCAGCCCTTTTATAGCTAACGTTAGGCACACTTTAAAAAATCAATTTCAAATACTTATTAGATTGTTTTAACTGGAGCCAGAAAGTTTACAGTAGCCTACATCAGTCTAGACTGGTAGGAACAGCTATTTAGGCTAACTTGCCAATGCAAACTAATGTTAAAACTTCGGTGGTAGAAAAAACACAAATCTAAAAACAACTATGAATGTTACTATCATGAATATACTGATATAAATTGATAAGAGAAATTAAAAAGCTATGGTCTTACCTTTTTACTTGCGCTCTTCACTGGTACAACGGTGCGGTGCACACTGCACAGTTTTTTGTTGTTGTTTTTTTTATTTGCGAAAGGGGCTTAACTGTTTTTTTTGGCGGACTCTGCCGGGGGGCACGTAGTGATGACGTCATAAACTTTGATTGGCTGAGGCAGTTGTTGTCCCAGGGTCATCATAAAAAAATATTGGTCTCAGGACAACTAGGACTTGGCAAAATCAGGATGTTCTATATTTATATAGCGCTTTTAACAATACAGATTGTGTCAAAGCAAATGTACAGCATTAATTAGGAAAATAGTGTGTTACAGTTGTAAACTCTCTATTTTCAGTTAAAGGCAGTTCATCATTGAATTCAGTGATGTCATCATCCAGCTCAGTTCAGTTTAAATAGTATCTGTGCAATCAAGTCAACGACATCGCTGGAAATTAAGTGTCCCCAACTAAGCAAGCCAGAGGCGACAGCGGCAAGGATCCAAAACTCTATCAGTGACAAAATGGAGAAAAAACCTTGGCAGAAGCCAGGTTCTGTCGGGGGGGGGGGCAGTTCTCCTCTGGCCAGCCAATACAAGCAGTTCAAATCCAGGCTGCAGCAAAGTCACATTGAGCAGAGGACTTATCTGGTTCCTGTGGTCTTGTCCCGGTGGCAGTCTAGGAGACAAGGTCTTTACTGGGGATCTGTCTCTGGGGCTCATCTAGTTGTCCTGGTCTCCGTTGACATTCAGGGCTGTAGAGATCCTCTCTAGGTGCTGATCCACAATCTGGGCTGGATATGTACTGGATCCGGGTGACTGCAGTGACCATCTGATCTGGATACAGACTGGATCTGGTGGCTACGGTGACCTCGGAATAAGAAAGAAACAGACTAATATCAGCGTAGATGCCATTCTTCTAAGGATGTAGCAAGTACATTGGGTGTTATGGGAAGTGTTCCCGGTTCCGGTTGTCCTAATTAATGCAGGCATGAATTAACGTTTGTGCATTTGACATTTAGAGCATAGGTAGTAATTTAGATATATTTTTGAGATAGAAAAATGCAGTTTTACAAGTACTAGAAACGTGGCTTTCAAAGGAAAGATTGCTATCAAATAGCACACCTAGGATCCTAACTGATGAAGAAGAATTGACAGAGCAGCCATCAAGTGTTAGACAGTGTTCTAGGTTATTACGTGCAGTGTTTTAGGTCTTATAATTAACACCTCTGTTTTTTCAGAATTTAGCAGTAAGAAATTACTCGTCATCCAGTTTTTTTTATCGACTATACATTCCGTTATTTTTTCAAATCGGTATGTTTCGCCGTGCCGTGAAGAAATATAGAGCTGAGTATCATCAGCATAACAGTGAAAGCTAACACCGTCTTTCCTGATGATATCTCCCAAGGGTAACATGTAAAGCGTGAAAAGTAACGGCCCTAGTACTGAGCCTTGAGGTACTCCATACTGCACTTGTGATCAATATGATACCTCTTCATTCACTGCTACGAATTGATGGCGGTCAGATAAGTACGATTTGAACCATATGCTAATGCACTTCCATTAATGCCAACAAAGTTTTCTAGTCTTTTCAAAAGAATGTCGTGGTCAATAGTGTCGAACGCAGCGCTAAGATCCAGTAGCACTAATTGAGAGATACAACCACGATCAGATGATAAGAGCAGGTCATTTGTAACTCTAAAGAGAGCAATTATAGTTAATTACTTACTAAAATAAGGGTTTTACACTGTCTTGTAAAAAAAACAACAACAAACAGTCAAATCACTTGCAGCAGCCAAACAAAAACCGTAAAATTAAAATAAAATATCTTAATTCAAACATGGAAGAATCCATAACAATTTTAAACTGTAAAAAAAAAAAAAACTTTCAGCTAAAAAAGGTACGGCTAACAAAAAAAACAAAAAAAAAACATAAAAATTAAGCACATAGCGTTAGTTCTGGCAGGTCACATGAGTCAAGCTTGCATCAGCTGACTCTCAGATGATCAATTCTACATAAGAATCAAACCAAACTGTATGCTAAGTGTCAAACATTTTGACGATAGTGGTCCTGACAGAATTAAAGTAAAATAGCTTGTAAAAATTGTAATATAAGTTAACTTGCACTTGATTTGAATGAAGATGGAGAGAATTGTATGGCTTTTATTTGGCAGCCGTAGCTGCTAGTCATTTGACTGTTTTATTTCATTTTTATTTGATCATTATTTTTATTTGTATTATTATTATTATTTTATTTATTTATTTTGTTTTACTGTGTAGCACTTTTAAAGCATGGTTCTTTATGAAACCTTATGAAAAGGGTTCTAATTAAAAATAAAAAGGGTTCTGCTATTGTTACAAAGTGAAGAATGGGGTACTGTTTAGAAGGGGTGTGTCCTGTTATTGTTATAAACACTTCTTCTTGGGAGTCTGGGCCACAGTGGTGTTGCTAGGTTTTCTGAGACCCCTGCACAGTATATCTTATTGTGTCACCCATATTGTGGTCATAGTGATGCACAATAATTTATCCCCCAAGTTATTTTTGTGGGCCCCCCAACAGCTCTGGATGCCCTGTACTTTGTGTACCACCACTAGTGACAACCTTTGCTTTCTGCTAAGATAAGAAGAATCAAACAATACACACAACAGTGTCTTCATTCATTCAACCTGTCTTCTTTCATTTGGGAAGCACTGATATTCAATGTTTCAGTTCACCTGCCATCTGCCTGCCATCATATGCAGCCCTTTTATATTTCATTGTACCATCTCTTCTCACAAGATTAGCTTATTCATTCTTCACATGCGACCACCAGCCTGTTAAAAAAATCATATTAAACCAAAGCAATCCACTTTAAATGGGTGTCTGCCATGAACATTAAAATATCTTTGTTGACCTTTAAATATTTTGAATGGGTGATGTATCTCTTAAAAAAAAAACAAACAAAAAAAAACCTTGCTACGTGTACCGCGTTAAGGCTGATTTATACTTCTGCGTCGGACCTACGCCGTAGCTTACGCATAGACGCACACCCATACGCCGTAGCCTGACGTGCACCTCTCCAAAAATCTATCAGCGCGTCAATTCTACGCAGACCGCAAGCACTGTGATTGGTCTGCAAGAACCCCTCCCTCCATATGTACTAGAGTTTTGTGTGTGTTTATGTGCACTTTAATATATTTTAATGTTACACCTTCTTATATAAAATAAAACAAAGCAAAGAACAAGTGTCTTATCATTTATTATACTACATAGCATTATACATCAGTAGTTGTCCGCAACAAACAATGTTGATCTGCCGTGGTACAAGTCCTTGTGCAGATTGAAAAAATGCCATCATCTCCTGTTCCGTTGTCTCCTTTTTGTAGTTTTAAATAATGATTTAATGATTTGATATTTATTTGCCGCCGTCACGGCTATAATGCTTCTCCGACGAGCCGCTTCTTCTTCGGCTTTTGCCGTGGTACTGCGGGTTAACGAGACTTGTCATTTGCACTTACATATTGTTGCTCTTTTGTTAGTTTTGATTGCTTCTATTGTCCTCATTTCTAAGTCACTTTGGATAAATGCGTCTGCTAAATGACTAAATGTAAACTGTCAAGAACCTGTGGCCTGTAGCATGAAGTGAGATGAACAAACTCAGAGTTGCAGAGTAAGTTTTGAGTTGACAAAACCCAATAAAGGCAACCTGGGCCCGTATTCACAAAACATTTTAAGGCTAAAAGTAGCTCATAACTCGCCGATTTAGAAGAAAATCTTAAAAATAATGGCGTGTCAGTCCTAAATCTAGGACTCCTAATTTTTTGCTCAAAGAGTATTTCACAAAGCGTTTGAGCACTAAAACTAGCTCCTAAATCTGTGAAACATTAGGAGTAGTGAAGAGGACTCCTAAGTCACTAAGACCAAGCCACAAACTATCCTAAAATGGCTGTTGCCGGCAATCTGCCTCAGAACGTAAACATTTTAGAAACATTTGATGATAATGACCTTTTTAAAAGGTATCGCCTTTGGTTTTGGAGGTTACCCCAACTCCAAATTTAACTTTGATTATATCTTTGTTTTCATTAACCAGTTGGGCAAGAAGTAACAGCAGTTCTTGCATCCAGTTTTTATTTTATTTTATTTTTTTATGTTTGCATGTCTTACTATCAGTCATGATTATTCTACTCTGTTAATTAAAAGGCTGTTTATATGCATATCTGCTAATTGTTTACGAGAAGCACACATATAAGAGACTGACAATTAACTGAACATATACTTGTTTAATTAGAGACATTTAGCCTGCATTTTAAAATCTTTATTTGAATGTGGCAATTATTATCATTTTTATTTTTAAACCTTTATTTGAATATGGCAACATAATATTGCACTCTACAATATTTCTATGAATAAATCTCTGACAGAGACTATCAGCCAATCACTGTGTGAATAGTAAGCACGCTGACATCATCCATAGCAATGAGGTCAACCCCGCCCTTACTCTTAGCTTAAGACTTCTCTCTATTCCTTAGTAAAAATTTGTCTCAGCAGCTTTGTGAATAGGTTTTAAGAGAAAACTCTTAGCTAATAACTTTTACTGCTATTTAGGAGAACTCTTAGTGGTAAGATAACATGTTTTGTGAATATGGGCCCTGGATTAGATCAGGCTCACTGGGCTCAAAAAGCTCGATATAAATGTTCTCTGTCAACTCAGAGTTTGAACCAGAGTTTGTGATTAACTCTGGAGTGCGTGCACCTGAAAGTGTACAAACAGCTAATCACACGTAACGTGGAGAGCATCAGCAAAGCGTCAGCTGGATTCTTTTCTCGCGAGAGTCACCGCAATTCACTTTTCTGCTGAAGATTAAGAGATGTTGTTTTTAAAAATGTAATCAATTTAAATGCATTTACTTTACAAAGCAGGAATAAACACTTCTGCTGCAGCAAAAGTTTGGCAGCAGAAAGAAAATATATGACTATGAAAAGGAATCAACTGAATTTAATTATTTCTATATCATTTCACACAGAGCTGAAAAGGAAAACATAAGTTAGTCATTTTAAAAGTTGGATGTATTAAAGCATATCTATATGTATATACTGTGTGTATATATATATATATATATATATATATATATATATATTCTTTACTTTGTATATGTATATATACATACTAGCGATGTCAATTTTCGATCATTTCCATGATCGATCGTCGTTTAAATTAACGATCAATTCATCGATTAATCGTTAACTTTAATGCAGCAAAATTTGTCTATTGCAGCAGCACGCAGTTTAAACTGACAGGCATGACAGGATGTGCAAAAGCCCGCGGCGCTTTCTCACCCGAATTAAAGGGGTTTTAGTCCGAATAAAATGCTAGTAGCAGGATTGTAAAATGAATAGATGTGATTATGATCATTTGATAAAATGAAGAGAGCTCGTTTGAGATCATTTCCCGTCACGGGGATCGCTGAACGCGCCTCTTTAAATGGTTTCGTGGTGCTCATTGTTGTATTTTAAAACACTATTGCAATGTTTTCAACTGACATTATGGCATTTAAAATAAAATTATCCCAAACGTAACTGTTAACTGTGGCGCTGTGCTGCGCAGTCAGTGAACCGCTTCCATCGGCGCTGCTGCAGCAAAACACACTGTTCACTGTTGGAAACATTATCATGTGAGTATTATGACCAGTACTTAATTTGATCCTGCTGGATCCTGTTCCGGAAAATGTCAGATTTTACATTTTTTGCGTTCTGGTAGGCCTATTTGTTTTTTAAAATCCGGCATTTACAGTGCATTAGATCGTGACGGTGCATGCGTGCGTGCATACGTGACGGAGCGAGCGCGGGTTTGGCTAGATGTATTTGGAGGTTATTACTCACGTCTCATTCGGCACAAATCCTAAAAATGTAAACTAGGCTTGTACTTTACACGCATTCGCATATAGACGGAAAAGATCATCCTC
>NW_015551109.1:23087-25934 GCF_001515605.1 Sinocyclocheilus anshuiensis
AGGCTCGACAGGGGATCGAGAGCCATTCCTAGGCTCGACAGGGGATCGAGAGCCATTCCGAGGCTCGACCGGGGATCGGGAGCCATTCCTAGGCTCGACAGGGGATCGGGAGCCCTTCCTGGGCTAAACTGAGGATTCCTTCCGTATTCTGGCCCTTATGTCCCGCCATAGTCACCTCACCCTCATCCATGATGCAGGGGGCGGAGCTCCTCTCCGCACTCACACCGTCCACGACTTGCTCCCTCGTGGTGGGCACTGTCACCGGCTCTCGCACCTGGTCTGACGGGTTGGGCTCAACTTCCGAGGCGATCCTCTGCACAGTCGCTAAGTGGATCCGGCGAGATCATCCACGGGGCCGATGGTGAGTGGCAACCCGTTTCTCGCCAGAGTCCACTCCACGAAGGCGGCAAATTCCTCCCGAGGATCATCTTCGGACGAACGCGCTCTGCACTCGGCGTTCAGACTTGCCTCATAGAAAGCGCAGAGCGCGTCGGAGAACAAACGGAGGGGAGAACATGGAAGTTAAACTGTTTTGGGGTCGGTTATTCTGTCATGGGCAGGGTGTTCAAGAGAGCAGGCAGGACGGCGAAGATGACGAAACCAATAACATTTAATAAATTGAAAACAGGAAATCCAGACAGGGTAGACATCAACATTCAGGGTAACATTCACAATAACCGACAAACTAGAATACCAGAGACAGGAACTAATTTCTCTAACCCAGAATAAAACCTGCTGCGGAGCAAGGTAGCCGTGTAGCGTAAGTTACCACGATGACGAAACCCACTCAAAACCATCCCATATTCTTGCGCCCGAAAACTCAGAGTTTGCTCAAAGTGAACGTGAACTTATCTGGGTAAAAAACTGAAACCGGCTTAGTGCTACAGGCCACTGGTGTACTGTCTGTAACAGGACTTGTGGTATCGCACCTCCAGAGACACACAGTCTTTGTCTTAAATATGCACAAGAATGCTAGTGTCTTCTTTCATCTCAGAAACCACAATCGACAGTCCACAGGGGTGTGACACCGGTATACTACGGTCTATTTAAACTGACCAGTGTAACCTTTTACACTGAACAGACTGCGATGTAAGTTTGAATTGCTAGAATATGTAGGGTGTGTGCCGGTGCGATCGAACAGCTGAAACGTAAAAAACTCAATTTTTGGAGTAAGATATAATCCGTAAAAGTGTTTACTTTTATTTTTGCACACTCACAATAAAAACAAGATTTGTGCTTTTGCAAAATAAAGCAAACATAATGCGCGTTGTCATCCTTTCCTTTCTTGAACTTGTTTATGGAGCGCCGCGCCACACTTCTGTTTTAAATCTATTAGCTTATTTAAGTCAGATATATTTCGCTTTTTTTTTTATGAAAACAAATTGTTATTTTTATTTTAGGCCTATTACTTACATAGGCTATAAATTTTCCTTATGTCTGTAACAGGACTTGTGGTATCGCACCTCCAGAGACACAGAATCTTTATGCACAAGAATGCTATTGTCTTCTTTCATCTCAGCCTATCACTTTTAGCTAATATAATTTCAGTTCAAAATAATTTAATTAATTTGTAAATAATAACCATTAAATAAAAATTGTGTTTGCAGTTAAACAATATTGAGTGTTCTGGCTGTAGCTGTATGCAAAACATCAACATGCAAATCTGACTCTGACTGTACAATAAATATTAACCCCATGGGGTCAAAGCCCACACTGGTGCGGTCTGTCTTGTATTTTCTTGATGATTGTGAAATGGACTAAAACTACTCCGTTATTTTTTTTATTTTAGGCCTATTACTTACATAGGCTATAAATTTTCCTTAAAACATACCATTTTGTCCCAGGGCTTGAAAACCTCTGCCCTAGGCTAGTTCGGTCCATGCAGAAACTTGTGAACGATGCTCTTAGTTGTGGCATCACGGTTTAGTGACATCATTGAATGCTCCGGGAAAACGTATTGTCAAGTGTCGGTCACAGCGCCTTTTAATTGCTGTTTTGAATCCAGCAATTATTTATTTACAAATTATAAGCTCTGTTTCATCATAGCCTATCACTTTCAGTTAATTTCATTTCAGTTAAAATTAATTTAATTAATTTGTAAATAATAACCATTAAATAAAAACTGTGTTTGCAGTTAAACAATACTGAGTGTTCTGGCTGTAGCTGTATGCAAAACATCAACATGCAAATCTGACTCTGACTGTACAATAAATATTAACCCCATGGGGTCAAAGCCCACACTGGTGCGGTCTGTCTTGTATTTTCTTGATGATTGTGAAATGGACTAAAACTACTCCGTTATTTTTGATCGTACAGATCAGAATAATGAACTGTTTGAAATTGCAAAGGGTCTATTTTTATTTGTGTATAGTCATAATAACAACAAAACAATGTGCTTTTGTAAAATAAAGAAAATAAACAGGGTGCGCTCTTGCATTCCATGTTGAAGAACTTTGTTCTATTTGAATGTACTTTTGAAGTTTAAATCACATTAAAAGCTTAATTTGTAATTATGAGTGAATGATGATGCATTTATATACAATCACCGTCACTCACAGCCGCTCGCACGTGTTTTGCGCATGAGCTGCAAGCAGCCCAAAATTAAACTGCTTAATCGAACATCGATAGCTTTAATCGATTGCATCTCTTATCAACAATTAATCGATCATCGATTAATCATTGACATCCCTAATACATACATACATTTTTACATATACATATATGTATATATACATTCTTTGACTGTAAACTGCTTTAAATTTGGAGCGAGAGATAAGGGGGAGTGGCTTCATTGCATCAGATATGTCACTTTGCTCACAGCTGATTGGTCCAGTTTGGGTTTGCGTT
>NW_015551109.1:26136-36141 GCF_001515605.1 Sinocyclocheilus anshuiensis
TCTCTTCACAGACACGTAAATAAAACAACCTGAATCTCTGCGAATACTCGCCTCAAAGACATGAGAAATATATGTATAGAAAGCTTGAAATGTCTACTTTTAAATGAAGTAAGTCACGTCCAACAAATATTCTCTGTTAAAGTAATCCATATGAAAGCAACGCGATGTCCAGTTTTTCCCGTCGCAACTCATTATCTCTAATGCGATCACGCCCATGAGTTGATCGCGCTTTTCAAATTCTAAACAACCACGTGAGAGACACTGACATGTAAACGTCATCCATAAACAAACGTGAAGAGTTCATTCCGGCTACTTTTTTGTTTCTGGAAGAAGATGCACCCAGAGTAATAACCCAGAATTTACCTCAGAAAAAGAGCACAATGAGATGCCTCGCACAGCTAGATCCAGTGGAGGATATCATTCTGATGAGTAGCCTAAGATTACTTGCATCTGTTGATATTGTGTTACTGTGACATAACTTGTGCACATTTTACTAGTTAGACTTTTTCCAAACTATTATTCCTGACTACATGTATGAAATCAAGTGAAACATTTGGAAATATGTCTCATTTCATTGTCTAAATGTCTCACAATGCCAGGATGTTTGTTTAATGTTTTATAACATATAAAACCACAAGATATAAAAGTAGTATGAGTGTTAACACTATGAATGAATATTTGGCACAAAGGTGTGTTACTGTTCACATCTCAGTGTTCAGATCAGTATGTTCAATCATGTGTCCTTGACCTTCACTGTGTATATTTTTATCATACTGTGTTGTAAATAAAATACAAATAATAATCAAAAACCCACATTATTTTACTCTCCTCACACTCTCCTCAGTCACTTCATATTGATGGCCCATTATGGGAGGCCCTTTGTCTCTCAGGTGTGAATCACTAAATATTCATGGACATTGTCACTCCCTTGCATAAGGGCATTCTATCACAAAACATGTTTTACAAATATTAAATCAATATATTGTTTTCTGTGAACGAGTGAACAGAATCATTTTTACATCATTTTGTAGCAAAAACTCTAGTCCACATCCAGTTCTCAAAAGTCTTGTGAACAATTATTCAGGATGTGTTTTATGGTCTTATTTCAGTGACTTAAAAAAATTAGTTTTTCACTAACCGCACATAAAACATTGTTTTATCAAAAACACAAAAATGTATTTTCATGCTGCTCACATGTTATTATAGCCCAGTTTGTGCTGAATACAGTCTTATGAGACCTTATCCATTTATATATACATTTTTTAAATACTGAAAAAAAAAACACAAATGTCATGGCGTCAAAACTTCTCCAGGTTTTCAAAACACCCTCAGACCCCAGAGGGTTAAATAAATAGTCTATTTGAAAGTTAGCCATGGTACCCAGCATATGGCATAACAGTTCAAACGTGTGTGTGTACTTTGTTTTTATGTACCTGCTGACAACGTTTCTGCCTGTGAAAGATGGTCCTTCTGTGGCCTGTAGCATGAAGCGAGATGAACAAACTCAGGTTGCAGAGTAAGTTTTGAGTTGACAAAACCTGATAAAGCAAACCTGGTTTAGATCAGGTTCACCGGGCTCACAAAGCTCGATATAAACATACTCTGTCAATTCAGAGTTTGAACCAGAGTTTGTAATTAACTCTGGAGCGCTTGCACCTGAAAGTGTGACGTGCGCAGCAAACAGCCAATCACACTGAATGTGGAGAGCATCAGCAAAGCGTCATTTGGATTAATCTCTCACGAGAGTCAGCACAATTCACTTTTCTGCTGAAGATTAAAAGATGTCATTATTAACATTTTAATAAATTTAAATGCATTTACAAGGCAGGAATAAACACTTCTGCTGCAGCAAAAGTTTTCCAGCAGAAAGAAAATATTATATATAGTATATAATAAATATTAAATAAGTAGCTGCAAAAGTCGGGCAATTTTGTCTCTAAAAATCTTTGACTGTAAACTGATTTAATTAGGAGCGAGAGATACTGGGGAGTGGCTTCATTGCATCAGATATATGTCACTTTGCTCACAGCTGATTGGTCAGGTTTGGGTTTGCAATCTCAACAGTTTTTCTGAATTGCTAAAACACTAAACCCCAATCTCTGAATCACATTCTCAATAGCTTAAACCAATTTGTCGAATAAAGCACTCTTACAGTGCAGTTAGTTTCAAGGCAGTTAGGCTCTATTTGCAAATCTCATGCACTATTTTTGCAAAACTCTAAACACATTCTCATTCACTCAAACACTTATCACACTGTGATGCATTTGCAAAAGTTAAACACAACTAAAGCACAGTTTTCATGGTTTACACACAACAATTCAAAATTGTTCACACTTGTTTTTAATGATGTGATCAAACCAACTGTACAAAATATGAGCTAGTTCAGAGTGCACAAGTGGCACAGGTGACTGAATGTTGATACAAACAATAGATGGAAACAATTTGAGAAGGAGAGGAGGAAGAGTACATGTAAGAAGTGGAGGATGAGGAGGAAGAGTAAGGTTTAGAGAGTGTTATCAAGGTTGGATCTGTCAGACCAGAGGGTTTTCTTTCTTTGTCTAGCAAAAAAAGACAACATTACTTGTGATGTGGACAAAGTCCTCAGGCACAAAGACATGATGCTGAGACAGAATGAATCTCTCCTTGACCCTGATTTTACAATTGCACAACAATTGTAAAAAGGCTTACAGTATTTGAGTGTACAGTAACATGCTATTCATTTAGAGATTTATTTGACCTTTTTGGCCTTTGCAGTTGGACTACAGTATTTGTGCAGCATCCAAGTGCTGAATATATACAAACATTGAGTACTATTCAATATTCAGCACAATACTGTTCTTGCAGTACATAAAGTAGGCCTATACAATATATTCACCTTAGTTGCAATTACTATACTTTTTTACAGAATTGCTAAATTGTTTACTTAATACAATATACTTTTTTTCTGCAATGTTCTGGATGCTGTGTTCTCCATTTTTCTCTGTAGTGTCTAATGAATGCTCTGTAGTGTTTATTTTATTGACTCGTGTGTGTGATCTGAGAGCACCGTTTGATTTTGAGTGCAAGTGAAATGGTTTTGCAGTGATTGTTTGATTTTGATGGAAGAGTCAGAGTAGTTCGAGTATTTGGATTTGTGTTTAAGGTTTTGAGAAAATGAGTGATGGTTTCAAGAAATGTGTTTTAGCAATTCAGAAAAACTGTAAACTAGAATAAAACCTGCTCCGGAGCAGGGTAGCTGTGTAGCGTAAGTTACCATGGTGACGAAACCTGCTCAAAACTAACCCATCTTCTTGAGCCCGAAAACTCAGAGTTTGCTCAAACTAAACGTGCTTACCTGGGTAAAACTGAAACCGGCTTCGTGCTACAGGCCACTGGTGTTTGCCTGCCATAGTAATGTACTTGTCCGTTTTCTTAAAATTTATGCACAAAGCAGAGACAATGTTTGTATGTTTCTGCTATTTTCTGATTCTCATCCTGCATGCCAAGCCACTGGTTGAAGCCGTTTCTGAATGTATCCACCATGTGCGTGTAAAATCCTTTGTTTTTTTCTTTGTTTATGGACGTGAGATGCTTATAGCGTTGTTTACAATAAATTTTACTTAGTTTTGAAGGAGGTCTGGCCATAAGTTCTTCTTCTTCACTACTCGGTAGTAATGACAAGGGCACAGACATCTTAGACTCATGTTTACATGTTGTTCTGAAAAGCAGCCACCTAATTGGTTTAGCGGGAAGCACGTGATGTGAAGCCTCATCACTCACGATCAAAATACGATTACGCGAGGAAGGAACTATTGCCGACTTTAAACTCGAATAAAAAATAAACTGCAGGATTACACATGGAGAACTTTTATTTTCTCGCTCAAAACCAATATATCTTTTATTGGAATGAAAATAATTTAGTGCCCCATGAATGGGAACGGGATTAAATGAAAAACGGCTTCACCTTATTGCCTAAAAGAGGCAGCAGAGAAAGAGCGAGCACGTCTTCACCTCAGCAGCAAACCAATCTTGCATTTTCGCATCTGTAACACTTATTTTGGTGTTAAATCTTAGATCTTTCCTATTCTGGGGACAAAATTAATGCTTAAGATTGACTCAATATTACTCTTAATGAAAACAAAAATCCCACACTCAACATCAGCGATAGTAGCCAGTAGCCTACAATGACAAAGTTATTATTTATTTAATTATTTAATTATTATTAATATTAAATGTATTATTTGTTATTAATTTATTTATATATTTATTACTAATTAAAAAAAATTAAGTAAAATTGTGCGATTACATATTCACTTATGTTAAACTTTGAACTGTTATTAGTCTAACAAAATGAATAAGGATAATATGTTTTAGCTGCGTTGCAACACAAATAGCCTAAATAATGTAGAGCCCTGCAAAGGGCCTCCAATCTAGGCCCTTGTCCGACAGCTTATCAGAATTCTTCGGCCCAAGTCCGACTGGAGCCCCTGTCTTTTCTCACTTCCCGTTATACACAGCTGCTATTGCAGCCATTCAAATAGTTCAGTTTTGTTTTTAATGGCAAAGTGGTTATATTTATTTTTGTTTCTTTATTAAGTTAATTTAGAAATATAGCCTATTTGGAAAATTATTTTTGTTTGTTAAATTCAAGTTTTTGTTTTTAAGTAACGCCAAGTGGCCAGCGGCAGACAGTGAGTTGATAGCCTTCTCAAATTATCACGACTTGCCTAAAATAAAATCTATAGATATAAAACACTTCAAGTATATAGTTTAAACGTTTAACCTAGATAAATGTTCGCTATTAGATGCATATCCAATCGTTTGTGCGGAGAGTGGAAGCTAAAGCATGCTTTACAGGGCATGGAGGCGCCAATGCAATCACTTGCATTTTTTGCATTTGCATCTTAATAAAAGTGAAAACAATTTAAAATACGCAGTCATTTTTCCTCATAAAGATAAGAGTAATACATCATTCTGTATTATGGGTCTACTTTTTAGTAAAGGGTCTACTTTTATTTGTGTGCGCTCACAACAAAATGTTGTGCTTTAAAATAAAGAAAGCAAACAGGATGCACTTCTGCCATCTCGGTCTTGAACAAGAGCACTTCACAATGATGAACCGAAACTCAGAGAATAGCCTATTTTCCTCACAGACATGATACATATATCTATAGAAAGCTTTAAATTACTACTTTAAAATGAAACAATTCAAAGTATTCAATAAAACTCTTCAAATAATTAAAAACAAACCCTTTCATTATGTAATCTGTAAAGATGCATTTCTCTCTAAAGGCACATTCCAGTGAGGAGATGGCGAGTCAGAATCGACTGGAGGCGGGGATCCAGAAGGCTGTGGTGGAGCCAGAGCGTCAGAGGATCAAGGTGGAGCCGAAGGGAAGGAGGAGCCTGACGGAGCCGGAGGAGTGGAGCCCCGAGGTGCAGGATGGTCGACGACAGACCAAGGCGGAGCCAGAGGGACGAGGGAGCCCAGTGGAGCCAGTGGACTGATGGGCCACGGCAGAGAGGAGGGAGCTAGGAGCCATGGTGGAGCCGCTGGGTCGATGGGTCGAGGCGGAGCCCGTGGCTTAGAGGTTGGAGGCGGAGGCAAGGGATTCTCCAGCCTCGGTGACGATGGAGGATGGCAGACCCGCGGAGCTCACACCGTACAGATGGTGGGCTGAGGGCAAGCAGAGGGGCTGCCAGATGACAGCAATGGAGGAGGCAGGAGCGGGTGGGCATTTGTGAGCCCTCTCTGGGATGGACAGGGAAACAGGAGCCCTCTCTGGGCTAAACTCAGTAACAGGAGCCCTCTCTCTGGGCTAATCTTAGGAACTGGAGCCCTCTCTGGGCTGGACGGGGGAATAGGGATAAACTCAGGGACGGGAGGGACAGAGGTCACCACGGTGCAGGGGGTGGAGCTCCTCTCCGCGCTCTCTCTGTCCACAGCTTTCTCCCTCGTGGCGGGTGTTGTAGCCGGCTCCCTCCAGCACAGTCCGGTGGTGTCTGGGAGGTCGATGGGGTGGTAGTAGTTGGCCCCGATCCAGAACAGGGAGTTTAGCACAGCATTGTCGAACGCTGTTAAAATGGCGAGCTGGCTGAACTCCACAGCATACTCCAAGAAGGGAAGGTCTTTACGGGCAAGGGAGGTAAACTTAGAGGCGAGGGGATCCATGGGGAACACAATGGAAACAAAAAACACTGTACAAAACACGGAATCAAAACGGAGGGGAAACACGCCACTAAACTTCTTTGTAGGTCCAGTGTTCTGTCATGACTGCTACTGTGAGGAGTGAGGAGACGAGGAGACATAGGAGTTACACCACACGAGAGTCTTTAATAATCCAAATCACAGGGAAAACTGGGCATGCAGGAGACACACATAGCAACAATTGACGTATAACACTGGGCAGGAAACAAGGGGCAGAACACATTTTAAATACTGAACTAAAAGAGGGAATTAATGAGACACACCTGAGATCAATCAAACACAACCAGAACAGGAACAGGAAAATAACCAAATATGGGCATGTCACACACGAGGGAAAGCTAGGTCAATGGGAGCACATGGGGAACAAAACACACACAGACAGTCCATATTCCTGACATAGACAGTCTGCGTAAATACATCTAAATGCCACTTCAGATGCAGCTTCTGTGCCAACTCTGCAGTGCAGAGATGGATTTTGTCTGATTTCATTTGATTGGTAACAGCCCTATAATGTCTTAATATTCCAATTGAATTTATTGAATAAATGAAAGGGGACACATACATTTAAAAATATTAGAAACGTTTCCTTTATAAGGGTAAAAAAGTCCCTGGCAATCAATTTAAATATCACCCCTAATGGAAAAGTTTCTGTCACTGCTTACACATTTGGGGTTATTGTTCACTTTTAATTCCAGCTTCACTGTATTTTGCAAAGTGTCCTCCTTTTTGGTGTTATAGAAATTTTAGGAAACTTTTAGCATTTTAAAAACATTTTAAAGGGGTCATATGATGCTTTTTTAAAGATCATTATTTTGTGTACTTCCAAGGGTGAGAGGCATAGAGTAAGAAAAAACATGATCATTGCTACCACAGCACATCCATTTGTGTAAGATAACTTTTAGATATTTCCAATCAGCTGGAATAAAAGCACAACAAGAAGTTCGTATTGGATGTTTGAGAGGAAAGCAGCCTTTTTCATCAGCCTCTCTATAATCCTTGTGTTTCTCTCTTCATCTGTCTGCCCGCAGATGAGAAGAGGTGGCTGTCACTGTGTCTGATTAATGAGCCGTCGGAGGCATGTCCAGCCATATTAGGGCCCTATGTATCTAGCAACGTCTGAATGGGGCAAGGGGCTTTGTTCTGGGAGGAAATGTTCTCAGCATCCTTTCACCATGTGCCACTGAATAGATAAAGATTTATTGTCATCAAAGGCCAGATTAAAGTGCACAACGCTGACATTGTTTTTTTCAACAAAAAAAAAAGCACATTTTGGGAAACCCATTTTAAACCCCAGTTGAGATATGATCAGCTTATTTGGAAAGGGATAACATGGAAGCTTCTCCCAGAATTAACTTTGAAAGAATTAAATTGTAAATATTGATTTCTGAAATTAACTGTCAATCTTGGTTGTGCCAGATTGTTATTCCTGTCATCCAGCTCAACCCTTGGTGACAATGAATTCAGAAATGCTGACAAAGTGGAGTGTATAGGATTTCTGTTAGGAGCAGTCAAGCCTGCCTAAACTAGAGGAGATAATGGCTGTTCAATTTTATCAGATAATGGCGATCTCATCAAAAAAAAAAAAAATGAAATTAACTGTCTCTAAATCAGGATCCCTGCTCTTATCCGAGCAAAAATCATCTGAGTGAAGCAGAGTGCTTTCCATTATTTCAGGTCACTTCATTACGGAAAGGAACATAGGAGCCAATAGCTTGCAAACAAAGTGGGCATTTTCTGGCTCACACCGGGGTCAAGTGTGAGGGGCAGTGTGATAGGCTGCCTGTGTCTCTAGGGTTATCCTATTACCACTTAAAAGATACGGTGAAAGGCATCAAATCTTACCTACTTTTCTATTTTTTATAACTCAACACTACAGTTTCAGTGTAGCATCTGACTTTTCACTTTTCTGAATATTTTCCTTATTTACCAATTGTTTTTTTAATTATTTATTTTTAATTTCCCAGATTTCCTTCTTGCCCTTCCTTTTAAAAATAGAAGACCATCAGGTTCTGCATGGATTCCAAATTGATCAAATATATCATGTTAAAGTTATCATGTTATGTATCATATTATAAAGATTTATGATGATGATTCTGATGATGATGATGATTAATGTTAATATTAATACTATAGTGGCAGATTCCCTAGATCAGTATATGGACACAATCTTTTGGATGTCAGACCAGATTTTTGTAAACACTAGGCTACACTTCTTTAATCTTTCACTTGATCTTGAAATAATTTGATGAGGCATTTTTGAGTTCATTTTGAAATAACTGACTTTTTATTGCACACTTTGGTATCTTGGCAAATCTGAGTAGAATTAGATATTCTGAAACTGGAAACCTTTTCCCATCCTGTAATTTTTCTCCTTTCCCATTAAATAGGATATTAGGTATCTAAGATAACTGTAAAATACCTTTAGGAAGTCAATATATTTTAACTGCATTACTTTTATTGTTATTATGCAAGGCAAAAGGGGAAAAAACAGTGATTCACAAAAGAATGTTAAAGGTTGTAAAGTGCTGGTGTGTGGGGTGCTATTTTTAACCCTTCAGGCTAAATTCCTCAGGAATGGAAATGAAGCTATTAGCGCAAGTTCTATCGGGAAGACTCTAATGCCACACCATTCATTCATACTAATAGGTCTGGCCAATCACTGCTTGACACCTGGAGTATATAAGCACTGAACTCGCTGTTTCATTTTCGCAGTTGATGATGCTGACGTTCCCTACTCAGTCAGGGAACTTTAGCCCGACTTTTCATAAAATTACTGACATATAGTTTAACATTAACCTTCTGTGAACGATGCGTAAATGACGTTCCTTTCACGATGCACACTATATTGTTAATATTGTGCAATGAGCTCATTTCACAGTAAACATTTTGGTAACACTTTCTATGAAGCCCATATTTATAATACATTATAAGGGTATTCTTAAGACATTATAATGAATGCATAATGCATTATAAAAACCCTTATAATATGTTATATCATCTTATGAATATTCATAAGAACAGTTTTAATGTTTTATAATATTTACTTATTTGTGGTTATAGCTTTTAAGAGTATAATGATTTATAACACAGTGAACATGTTGCATCCACTTAAGTTACAATGGATTATATTTCTTATAGTTATAATGTATTATAAGTCTCATATCTTGCCATCTTTCTTATGCTACTTTACTTAAAGCCATCAAATACCACTTATAAATATAGTAATAATAATAATAATAATAATAATATTTTTTTCTCAAACAGCCATAAGATCAGATATCAGATCAGATGAATGTGTAATAAGACATATTTGCTTTGAACTATTTTTAATGTAATATCAGTTTGATTATTTTGACGGTTCCCCAACAGACAAACTGACTACAAGTAACTGTGCAAGTACGTCAACATTCTACCAGCCTAACCTTAACCTAAGCCTACGTTGATATGTAGTTGCAAAGTTGCTTATAGACTAGGGGGACCATGAAAATAAAATGTAACCTAACATATAAACATTGCATTTTTTTTTCAGTTGAAATTATTAACTAGCTCACATCAAAATTAAATATTAGCCTCACAGGGAACACTCAAATAACAATCCACACCTAACCACTTACAAGATGTAGTAAGATACTGTGCAGATCTTAAATAAACAATGTCAAGATATATAGTCCATTATAAATGTAAAAATAAATTTTATATGGTGTTCATTGTGTTATAAATAATCATAATCTTAATTTATAACCACAAATGTGTACGCATTATAATGTATTATAATTGTTGTTATGATTATTTATAAGATGATATAACATATTATAAGG